>NW_028270188.1:53838587-53974333 GCF_037043375.1 Chiloscyllium plagiosum
GGTTAGGGTGGATTGGCCATGCTAAATTGTCCCGTATTGTCCAGGGATGTGCAGGTTAGGGTGGATTGGCCATGCTAAATTGTCCCATCGTGTCCAGGGATGTGCAGGTTAGGGTGGATTGGCCATGCTACATTGTCCCGTAGTGCCCAGGGATGTGCAGGTTAGGGTGGGTTGGCCATGCTAAATTGTCCCATAGTGCCCAGGGATGTGCAGGTTAGGGTGGATTGGCCATGCTAAATTGTCCCGTAGTGTCCAGGGATGTGCAGGTTAGGGTGGATTGGCCATGCTAAATTGTCCCATCGTGTCCAGGGATGTACAGGTTAGGGTGGATTGGCCATGCTAAATTGTCCCATCGTGTCCAGGGATGTGCAGGTTAGGGTGGATTGGCCATGCTAAATTGTCCCATAGTGTTAGGTGCACCATTCAGAGGGGACTGGGTCTGGGTGGGATACTCTTCGGAGGGTCGGTGTGGACGTGTTGGGCCGAAGGGCCTGTTTCCATTCTGTAGGGATTCTTGAAGAATCTGGATGCACGTGGAACCTCACCAGCGGCAGCAAGGTAGTGCGGGAGAGCTCTGGCATTTGCGTAGCACCGTCCTCATAGCCCAAAGCCCCAACCTTCACCTCCACTCGGGGGGGGGGGAGGTAGAAGAGGCTGCAACTGCAGATTCACACCCACCGCTGTGGCCCAGGCCCCTAGGAAGCAAGCGACGAGCGCTCCCGGAGGGGTGTGGGCGGTCAGGGCAGGCCGAGGGATGCGGGCCACGTTCCGCACGCCGGAGGGAAAGGGACCCGATAGAAGCCTGGGATGGAAGCACCCTTTCGCCAGGTGGCACCAACTCCCCCCACTCGCCCGGTGGCCGCAAGCAGCACTACCCTTTCCGCCAATAAAAAAACAACAGGAAAGGCCACGCAATCCAGGTTGGGACCAACGGGGTCCCCGCTGCTGTCTCCTTCTCCTGAGAGGCGAGTCGGAGCGGGAATTCTGATAGGAGGGAGCGAAACGGAGCAGGAGGTCACGGGTGAGGCTGAGGGACCTCACAGAGGAAACTCGATTGTCCGAACGACACGGTCAGGGTATATTTTGTCCAGATCATTGACTGTTCGGATAATCGAAGGTTTGGATAATTGTATCTTCTGATCATCTCATCTTCGGATCATCGAAGGTTCGTATCATTGAAGGTTCGGATCATCGATGGTTCAGATCATCGAAGGTTCGGATAATCGAAGGTTCGGATAATCGAAGGTTCGGATAATCGATGGTTCGGATCAGCGAAGGTTCGGATCAGCGAAGGTTCGGATCAGCGAAGGTTCGGATCAGCGAAGGTTCGGATCATCGAAGGTTCGAATAATCGAAGGTTCGGATCATCGAAGGTTCGGATCATCGAAGGTTCGGACAATTGAAGGTTCGGATCATCGAAGGTTCGGACAATCGAAGGTTCGGATCATCGAATCTTCGGATAATCGATGGTTCGGATAATCGATGGTTCGGATAATCGATGGTTCGGATTATCGATGGTTCGGATTATCGATGGTTCGGATTATCGATGGTTCGGATTATCGATGGTTCGGATAATCAAAGGTTCGGATCATCGAAGGTTCGGACAATCGAAGGTTCGGACAATCGAAGGTTCGGATCATCGAATCTTCGGATAATCAATGGTTCGGATCATCGAAGGTTCGAAAAATCGATGGTTCGGATAATCGAAGGTTCGGATAATCGATAGTTCGGATAATCGAAGGTTCGGATCATCGAAGGTTCAGATCATCGAAGGTTCGGATAATCGAAGGTTCGGACAATCGAAGGTTCGGATAATCAAAGGTTCGGACAATCGAATGCCGGATAACACAGTCCAGTCGAGCATCGGGGCCTTGCGATCACGTTCGGATAATCCGGATAATCGACGTTCCCATGCCACTGGAAGCAGGTCCGGTCAGAGCCAGAGAGCAGCTCCCTGAAGCCCCATGCGAACACAGCAACTCCTCCAGGCAGCCAATGGCCCAGCGGGGTTATCACTCGGCTGTCGCTGTCCTGAGGACCCAGGTTCAAATCCCAACGCGGCACCCAGCATAATCTGAACTCACTAAAGCCTGGAAGTCAGACTCGAATAGCAATTGTCAGAAAAGCCCATGCGGTTCACCAATTCCCCTTTGGGGGAAGGAATCTGCCATCCACATGTGATTCTCGACCCACAACAACTTGGCTGACTCTTAACTGCCCCACCCTCCGGGGCAATAACTGCTGGCTGAGTCAGCAAACCCCTCATCCTGTCAATGAAAAATAATAAAAAAAAAACAAACTCACCGGTTTATCGGGTTCTGAGCAGCTTCTCTTCTTGCCCGCCGCCTTTCTCTGGGAGCCCTCGCTCTGGTTCTTGTCTTCGCTACCCGCCGGGGCTGCACTCCCCTTCAATTGAATCGGAAAAGCAGGTTACTGCGGAAACGGTCGGAGAACCACACAATCCCTACGGTGTGGAAACAGGCCCTTCGGCACAACAGGTCCACACCGACCCTCCGAAAAGTAACCCACCCAGACCATTTCTCTGACAAAATCTTTACCCCTCACTAATCCACCCTAACCTGCACAACCCTGGGCACTATGGGACAATTTAGCATGGCCAATCCACCCTAACCTGCATATCCCTGGGCACTACGGGACAATTTAGCATGGCCAATCCACCCTAACCTGCACAACCCTGGGCACTATGGGACAATTTAGCATGGCCAATCCACCCTAACCTGCATATCCCTGGGCACTACGGGACAATTTAGCATGGCCAATCCACCCTAACCTGCACATCCCTGGGCACTACGGGACAATTTAGCATGGCCAATCCACCCTAACCTGCACATCCCTGGGGCACTACAGGACAATTTAGCCTGGCCAATCCACCCTAACCTGCATATCCCTGGACACTACGGGACAATTTAGCACGGCCAATCCACCCTAACCTGCACATCCCTGGGCACTATGGGACAATTTAGCATGGCCAATCCACTCTAACCTGCTCATCCCTGGGCACTACGGGACAATTTAGCATGGCCAATCCACCCTAACCTGCACATCCCTGGACACTACGGGACAATTTAGCATGGCCAATCCACCCTAACCTGCATATCCCTGGGCACTACGGGACAATTTAGCATGGCCAATCCACCCTAACCTGCATATCCCTGGACACTACGGGACAATTTAGCACGGCCAATCCACCCTAACCTGCACATCCCTGGGCACTATGGGACAATTTAGCATGGCCAATCCACCCTAACCTGCACATCCCTGGGCACTATGGGACAATTTAGCATGGCCAATCCACTCTAACCTGCTCATCCCTGGGCACTATGGGACAATTTAGCATGGCCAATCCAACCTAACCTGCACATCCCTGGGCACTATGGGACAATTTAGCATGGCCAATCCACCCTAACCTGCACATCCCTGGGCACTACGGGACAATTTAGCACGGCCAATCCACCCATACCTGCACATCCCTGGGCACTACGGGACAATTTAGCATGGCCAATCCACCCTAACCTGCACATCCCTGGGCACTACGGGACAATTTAGCATGGCCAATCCACCCTAACCTGCACATCCCTGGGCACTACGGGACAATTTATCATGGCCAATCCACTCTAACCTGCTCATCCCTGGGCACTACGGGACAATTTAGCATGGCCAATCCAACCTAACCTGCACATCCCTGGGCACTACGGGACAATTTAGCATGGCCAATCCACACATACCTGCACATCCCTGGGCACTACGGGACAATTTAGCATGGCCAATCCACCCTAACCTGCACATCCCTGGGCACTACGGGACAATTTAGCACGGCCAATCCACTCTAACCTGCACATCCCTGGGCACTACGGGACAATTTAGCACGGCCAATCCACACTAACCTGCACATCCCTGGGCACTACGGGACAATTTAGCATGGCCAATCCACACTAACCTGCACATCCCTGGGCACTACGGGACAATTTAGCATGGCCAATCCACCCTAACCTGCACATCCCTGGGCACTACGGGACAATTTAGCATGGCCAATCCACCCTAACCTGCACATCCCTGGGCACTACGGGACAATTTAGCACGGCCAATCCACTCTAACCTGCACATCCCTGGGCACTACGGGACAATTTAGCATGGCCAATCCACCCTAACCTGCACATCCCTGGGCACTACGGGACAATTTAGCATGGCCAATCCACACTAACCTGCACATCCCTGGGCACTACGGGACAATTTAGCATGGCCAATCCACCCTAACCTGCACATCCCTGGGCACTACGGGACAATTTAGCATGGCCAATCCACCCTAACCTGCACATCCCTGGGCACTACGGGACAATTTAGCATGGCCAATCCACCCTAACCTGCACATCCCTGGGCACTACGGGACAATTTAGCATGGCCAATCCACCCATACCTGCACATCCCTGGGCACTACGGGACAATTTAGCATGGCCAATCCACCCTAACCTGCACATCCCTGGGCAGTACGGGACAATTTAGCATGGCCAATCCACCCTAACCTGCACATCCCTGGGCACTACGGGACAATTTAGCATGGCCAATCCACTCTAACCTGCACATCCCTGGGCACTACGGGACAATTTAGCATGGCCAATCCACACTAACCTGCACATCCCTGGGCACTACGGGACAATTTAGCATGGCCAATCCACCCTAACCTGCACATCCCTGAGCACTACGGGACAATTTAGCATGGCCAATCCACCCTAACCTGCACATCCCTGGGCACTACGGGACAATTTAGCATGGCCAATCCACCCATACCTGCACATCCCTGGGCACTACGGGACAATTTAGCATGGCCAATCCACCCTAACCTGCACATCCCTGGGCAGTACGGGACAATTTAGCATGGCCAATCCACCCTAACCTGCACATCCCTGGGCAGTACGGGACAATTTAGCATGGCCAATCCACTCTAACCTGCACATCCCTGGGCACTACGGGACAATTTAGCATGGCCAATCCACCCATACCTGCACATCCCTGGGCACTACGGGACAATTTAGCATGGCCAATCCACCCTAACCTGCACATCCCTGGGCACTACGGGACAATTTGGCATGGCCAATCCACCCTAACCTGCACATCCCTGGGCACTACGGGACAATTTAGCATGGCCAATCCACCCTAACCTGCACATCCCTGGGCACTACGGGACAATTTAGCATGGCCAATCCACCCTAACCTGCACATCCCTGGGCACCATGGGACAATTTAGCATGGCCAATCCACTCTAACCTGCACAACCCTGGGCACTACGGGACAATTTCGCATGGCCAATCCAACCTAACCTGCACATCCCTGGGCACTACGGGACAATTTAGCATGGCCAATCCACCCATACCTGCACATCCCTGGGCACTACGGGACAATTTAGCATGGCCAATCCGCCCTAACCTGCACATCCCAGGGCACTACGGGACAATTTAGCATGGCCAATCCACCCTAACCTGCACATCCCTGGGCACTACGGGACAATTTATCATGGCCAATCCACTCTAACCTGCTCATCCCTGGGCACTACGGGACAATTTAGCATGGCCAATCCAACCTAACCTGCACATCCCTGGGCACTACGGGACAATTTAGCATGGCCAATCCACCCATACCTGCACATCCCTGGGCACTACGGGACAATTTAGCATGGCCAATCCACCCTAACCTGCACATCCCTGGGCACTACGGGACAATTTAGCACGGCCAATCCACTCTAACCTGCACATCCCTGGGCACTACGGGACAATTTAGCATGGCCAATCCACACTAACCTGCACATCCCTGGCCACTACGGGACAATTTAGCATGGCCAATCCACACTAACCTGCACATCCCTGGGCACTACGGGACAATTTAGCATGGCCAATCCACCCATACCTGCACATCCCTGGGCACGACGGGACAATTTAGCATGGCCAATCCACCCTAACCTGCACATCCCTGGGCACTACGGGACAATTTAGCACGGCCAATCCACTCTAACCTGCACATCCCTGGGCACTACGGGACAATTTAGCATGGCCAATCCACCCTAACCTGCACATCCCTGGGCACTACGGGACAATTTAGCATGGCCAATCCACCCTAACCTGCACATCCCTGGGCACTACGGGACAATTTAGCATGGCCAATCCACCCTAACCTGCACATCCCTGGGCACTACGGGACAATTTAGCATGGCCAATCCAACCTAACCTGCACATCCCTGGGCAGTACGGGACAATTTAGCATGGCCAATCCACCCATACCTGCACATCCCTGGGCACTACGGGACAATTTAGCATGGCCAATCCACCCTAACCTGCACATCCCTGGGCACTACGGGACAATTTGGCATGGCCAATCCACCCTAACCTGCACATCCCTGGGCACTACGGGACAATTTAGCATGGCCAATCCACCCTAACCTGCACATCCCTGGGCACTACGGGACAATTTAGCATGGCCAATCCACCCTAACCTGCACATCCCTGGGCACCATGGGACAATTTAGCATGGCCAATCCACACTAACCTGCACATCCCTGGGCACTACGGGACAATTTCGCATGGCCAATCCAACCTAACCTGCACATCCCTGGGCACTACGGGACAATTTAGCATGGCCAATCCACCCATACCTGCACATCCCTGGGCACTACGGGACAATTTAGCATGGCCAATCCACCCTAACCTGCACATCCCTGGGCACTACGGGACAATTTAGCATGGCCAATCCACCCTAACCTGCACATCCCTGGGCACTACGGGACAATTTATCATGGCCAATCCACTCTAACCTGCTCATCCCTGGGCACTACGGGACAATTTAGCACGGCCAATCCACTCTAACCTGCACATCCCTGGGCACTACGGGACAATTTAGCATGGCCAATCCACCCATACCTGCACATCCCTGGGCACTACGGGACAATTTAGCATGGCCAATCCACCCTAACCTGCACATCCCTGGGCACTACGGGACAATTTAGCACGGCCAATCCACTCTAACCTGCACATCCCTGGGCACTACGGGACAATTTAGCATGGCCAATCCACTCTAACCTGCACATCCCTGGGCACTATGGGACAATTTAGCATGGCCAATCCACCCATACCTGCACATCCCTGGGCACTACGGGACAATTTAGCATGGCCAATCCACCCTAACCTGCATATCCCTGGGCACTAAGGGACAATTTAGCATGGCCAATCCACCCTAACCTGCATATCCCTGGGCACTACGGGACAATTTAGCATGGCCAATCCACCCTAACCTGCATATCCCTGGGCACTACGGGACAATTTAGCATGGCCAATCCACCCTAACCTGTACATTCCTGGGCACTACGGGACAATTTAGCATGGCCAATCCACCCTAACCTGCACATCCCTGGGCACTACGGGACAATTTAGCATGGCCAATCCACTCTAACCTGCACATCCCTGGGCACTACGGGACAATTTAGCATGGCCAATCCACCCTAACCTGCACATCCCTGGGCACTACGGGACAATTTAGCATGGCCAATCCACCCTAACCTGCACATCCCTGGGCACTACGGGACAATTTAGCATGGCCAATCCACCCTAACCTGCACATCCCTGGGCAGTACGGGACAATTTAGCATGGCCAATCCACCCTAACCTGCACATCCCTGGGCAGTACGGGACAATTTAGCATGGCCAATCCACCCATACCTGCACATCCCTGGGCACTACGGGACAATTTAGCATGGCCAATCCACCCTAACCTGCACATCCCTGGGCAGTACGGGACAATTTAGCATGGCCAATCCACACTAACCTGCACATCCCTGGGCACTACGGGACAATTTAGCATGGCCAATCCACCCTAACCTGCACATCCCTGGGCACTACGGGACAATTTAGCATGGCCAATCCACCCTAACCTGCACATCCCTGGGCACTACGGGACAATTTAGCATGGCCAATCCACCCATACCTGCACATCCCTGGGCACTACGGGACAATTTAGCATGGCCAATCCACCCTAACCTGCACATCCCTGGGCACTACGGGACAATTTAGCATGGCCAATCCACACTAACCTGCACATCCCTGGGCACTACGGGACAATTTAGCATGGCCAATCCACCCTAACCTGCACATCCCTGGGCACTACGGGACAATTTAGCATGGCCAATCCACCCTAACCTGCACATCCCTGGGCACTACGGGACAATTTAGCATGGCCAATCCACCCATACCTGCACATCCCTGGGCACTACGGGACAATTTAGCATGGCCAATCCACCCTAACCTGCACATCCCTGGGCAGTACGGGACAATTTAGCATGGCCAATCCACCCTAACCTGCACATCCCTGGGCAGTACGGGACAATTTAGCATGGCCAATCCACTCTAACCTGCACATCCGTGGGCACTACGGGACAATTTAGCATGGCCAATCCACACTAACCTGCACATCCCTGGGCACTACGGGACAATTTAGCATGGCCAATCCACCCTAAACTGCACATCCCTGGGCACTACGGGACAATTTAGCATGGCCAATCCACCCTAACCTGCACATCCCTGGGCAGTACGGGACAATTTAGCATGGCCAATCCACCCTAACCTGCACATCCCTGGGCACTACGGGACAATTTAGCATGGCCAATCCACCATAACCTGCACATCCCTGGGCACGACAGGACAATTTAGCATGGCCAATCCACCCTAACCTGCACTTCCCTGGGCAGTACGGGACAATTTAGCATGGCCAATCCACCCTAACCTGCACATCCCTGGGCACTACGGGACAATTTAGCATGGCCAATCCACCCTAACCTGCACATCCCTGGGCACTATGGGACAATTCAGCATGGCCAATCCACCCTAACCTGCACATCCCAGGGCACTACAGGACAATTTAGCCTGGCCAATCCACCCTAACCTGCACATCCCTGGGCACTACGGGACAATTTAGCATGGCCAATTCACACTAACCTGCACATCCCTGGGCACTACGGGACAATTTAGCATGGCCAATCCCCCCTAACCTGCACATCCCTGGGCACTATGGGACAATGTAGCATGGCCAATCCACCCTAACCTGCACAAGACCTGGGCATTATGGGACAATTTAGCATGGCCAATCCACCCTAACCTGCAAGTCCCTGGGAACTACGGGACAATTTAGCATGGCCAATCCACCCTAACCTGCATATCCCTGGGCACTACGGGACCATTTAGCATGGCCAATCCACCCTAACCTGCACATCCCTGGGCACTACGGGACAATTTAGCATGGCCAATCCACCCTAACCTGCACATCCCTGGGCACTACGGGACAATTTAGCATGGCCAATCCACCCTAACCTGCACATCCCTGGGCACTACGGGAAAATTTAGCATGGCCAATCCACCCATACCTGCACATCCCTGGGCACTACGGGACAATTCAGCATGGCCAATCCACCCTAAACTGCACATCCCTGAGCACTACGGGACAATTTAGCATGGCCAATCCACCCTAACCTGCACATCCCTGGGCACTACGGGACAATTTAGCATGGCCAATCCACCCTAACCTGCACATCCCTGGGCACTACGGGACAATTTAGCATGGCCAATCCACCCTAACCTGCACAAGACCTGGGCATTATGGGACAATTTAGCATGGCCAATCCACCCTAACCTGCACATCCCTGGGAACTACGGGACAATTTAGCATGGCCAATCCACCCTAACCTGCACATCCCTGGGCACTACGGGACCATTTAGCATGGCCAATCCACCCTAACCTGCACATCCCTGGGCACTACGGGACAATTTAGCATGGCCAATCCACCCTAACCTGCACATCCCTGGGCACTACGGGACAATTTAGCATGGCCAATCCACCCTAACCTGCACATCCCTGGGCACTACGGGAAAATTTAGCATGGCCAATCCACCCTAACCTGCACATCCCTGGGCACTACGGGACAATTTAGCATGGCCAATCCACACTAACCTGCACATCCCTGGGCACTACGGGACAATTTAGCATGGCCAATCCACCCTAAACTGCACATCCTTGGGCACTACAGGATAATTTAGCATGGCCAATCCACCCTAACCTGCACATCCCTGGGCACTACGGGACAATTTAGCATGGCCAATCCACCCTAACCTGTACATCCCTGGGCACTACGGGACAATTTAGCATGGCCAATCCACCCTAACCTGCACATCCCTGGGCACTAAGGGACAATTTAGCATGGCCAATCCACCCTAACCTGCACATCCCTGGACACTATGGGGGCAATTTAGCATGGCCAATCCACCCTAAGCTGCACATCACTGGGCACTATGGGACAATTTAGCATGGCCAATCCACCCTAACCTGCACATCCCTGGGCACTACGGGACAATTTAGCATGGCCAATCCATCCTAACCTGCACATCCCTGGACACTACGGGACAATTTAGCATGGCCAATCCACCCTAACTTGCACATCCCTGGGCACTGTGGGGCAATTTAGCATGGCCAATCCACCCTAACCTGCACATCCCTGGGCACTATGGGACAATGTAGCATGGCCAATCCACCCTAACCTGCACATCCCTGGGCACTATGGGACAATGTAGCATGGCCAATCCACCCTAACCTGCACATCCCTGGGCACTACGGGACAATTTAGCATGGCCAATCCACCCTAACCTGCTCATCCCTGGGCACTACGGGACAATTTAGCACGGCCAATCCACTCTAACCTGCACATCCCTGGGCACTACGGGACAATTTAGCATGGCCAATCCACTCTAACCTGCTCATCCCTGGGCACTACGGGACAATTTAGCACGGCCAATCCACTCTAACCTGCACATCCCTGGGCACTACGGGACAATTTAGCATGGCCAATCCACCCATACCTGCACATCCCTGGGCACTACGGGACAATTTAGCATGGCCAATCCACCCTAACCTGCACATCCCTGGGCACTACGGGACAATTTAGCACGGCCAATCCACTCTAACCTGCACATCCCTGGGCACTACGGGACAATTTAGCATGGCCAATCCACTCTAACCTGCACATCCCTGGGCACTACGGGACAATTTAGCATGGCCAATCCACCCATACCTGCACATCCCTGGGCACTACGGGACAATTTAGCATGGCCAATCCACCCTAACCTGCATATCCCTGGGCACTAAGGGACAATTTAGCATGGCCAATCCACCCTAACCTGCATATCCCTGGGCACTACGGGACAATTTAGCATGGCCAATCCACCCTAACCTGCATATCCCTGGGCACTACGGGACAATTTAGCATGGCCAATCCACCCTAACCTGTACATTCCTGGGCACTACGGGACAATTTAGCATGGCCAATCCACCCTAACCTGCACATCCCTGGGCACTACGGGACAATTTAGCATGGCCAATCCACTCTAACCTGCACATCCCTGGGCACTACGGGACAATTTAGCATGGCCAATCCACCCTAACCTGCACATCCCTGGGCACTACGGGACAATTTAGCATGGCCAATCCACCCTAACCTGCACATCCCTGGGCACTACGGGACAATTTAGCATGGCCAATCCACCCTAACCTGCACATCCCTGGGCAGTACGGGACAATTTAGCATGGCCAATCCACCCTAACCTGCACATCCCTGGGCAGTACGGGACAATTTAGCATGGCCAATCCACCCATACCTGCACATCCCTGGGCACTACGGGACAATTTAGCATGGCCAATCCACCCTAACCTGCACATCCCTGGGCAGTACGGGACAATTTAGCATGGCCAATCCACACTAACCTGCACATCCCTGGGCACTACGGGACAATTTAGCATGGCCAATCCACCCTAACCTGCACATCCCTGGGCACTACGGGACAATTTAGCATGGCCAATCCACCCTAACCTGCACATCCCTGGGCACTACGGGACAATTTAGCATGGCCAATCCACCCATACCTGCACATCCCTGGGCACTACGGGACAATTTAGCATGGCCAATCCACCCTAACCTGCACATCCCTGGGCACTACGGGACAATTTAGCATGGCCAATCCACACTAACCTGCACATCCCTGGGCACTACGGGACAATTTAGCATGGCCAATCCACCCTAACCTGCACATCCCTGGGCACTACGGGACAATTTAGCATGGCCAATCCACCCTAACCTGCACATCCCTGGGCACTACGGGACAATTTAGCATGGCCAATCCACCCATACCTGCACATCCCTGGGCACTACGGGACAATTTAGCATGGCCAATCCACCCTAACCTGCACATCCCTGGGCAGTACGGGACAATTTAGCATGGCCAATCCACCCTAACCTGCACATCCCTGGGCAGTACGGGACAATTTAGCATGGCCAATCCACTCTAACCTGCACATCCCTGGGCACTACGGGACAATTTAGCATGGCCAATCCACACTAACCTGCACATCCCTGGGCACTACGGGACAATTTAGCATGGCCAATCCACCCTAAACTGCACATCCCTGGGCACTACGGGACAATTTAGCATGGCCAATCCACCCTAACCTGCACATCCCTGGGCAGTACGGGACAATTTAGCATGGCCAATCCACCCTAACCTGCACATCCCTGGGCACTACGGGACAATTTAGCATGGCCAATCCACCATAACCTGCACATCCCTGGGCACGACAGGACAATTTAGCATGGCCAATCCACCCTAACCTGCACATCCCTGGGCAGTACGGGACAATTTAGCATGGCCAATCCACCCTAACCTGCACATCCCTGGGCACTACGGGACAATTTAGCATGGCCAATCCACCCTAACCTGCACATCCCTGGGCACTATGGGACAATTCAGCATGGCCAATCCACCCTAACCTGCACATCCCAGGGCACTACAGGACAATTTAGCCTGGCCAATCCACCCTAACCTGCACATCCCTGGGCACTACGGGACAATTTAGCATGGCCAATTCACACTAACCTGCACATCCCTGGGCACTACGGGACAATTTAGCATGGCCAATCCCCCCTAACCTGCACATCCCTGGGCACTATGGGACAATGTAGCATGGCCAATCCACCCTAACCTGCACAAGACCTGGGCATTATGGGACAATTTAGCATGGCCAATCCACCCTAACCTGCAAGTCCCTGGGAACTACGGGACAATTTAGCATGGCCAATCCACCCTAACCTGCATATCCCTGGGCACTACGGGACCATTTAGCATGGCCAATCCACCCTAACCTGCACATCCCTGGGCACTACGGGACAATTTAGCATGGCCAATCCACCCTAACCTGCACATCCCTGGGCACTACGGGACAATTTAGCATGGCCAATCCACCCTAACCTGCACATCCCTGGGCACTACGGGAAAATTTAGCATGGCCAATCCACCCATACCTGCACATCCCTGGGCACTACGGGACAATTTAGCATGGCCAATCCACCCTAAACTGCACATCCCTGGGCACTACGGGACAATTTAGCATGGCCAATCCACCCTAACCTGCACATCCCTGGGCACTACGGGACAATTTAGCATGGCCAATCCACCCTAACCTGCACATCCCTGGGCACTACGGGACAATTTAGCATGGCCAATCCACCCTAACCTGCACAAGACCTGGGCATTATGGGACAATTTAGCATGGCCAATCCACCCTAACCTGCACATCCCTGGGAACTACGGGACAATTTAGCATGGCCAATCCACCCTAACCTGCACATCCCTGGGCACTACGGGACCATTTAGCATGGCCAATCCACCCTAACCTGCACATCCCTGGGCACTACGGGACAATTTAGCATGGCCAATCCACCCTAACCTGCACATCCCTGGGCACTACGGGACAATTTAGCATGGCCAATCCACCCTAACCTGCACATCCCTGGGCACTACGGGAAAATTTAGCATGGCCAATCCACCCTAACCTGCACATCCCTGGGCACTACGGGACAATTTAGCATGGCCAATCCACACTAACCTGCACATCCCTGGGCACTACGGGACAATTTAGCATGGCCAATCCACCCTAAACTGCACATCCTTGGGCACTACGGGATAATTTAGCATGGCCAATCCACCCTAACCTGCACATCCCTGGGCACTACGGGACAATTTAGCATGGCCAATCCACCCTAACCTGTACATCCCTGGGCACTACGGGACAATTTAGCATGGCCAATCCACCCTAACCTGCACATCCCTGGGCACTAAGGGACAATTTAGCATGGCCAATCCACCCTAACCTGCACATCCCTGGACACTATGGGGGCAATTTAGCATGGCCAATCCACCCTAAGCTGCACATCACTGGGCACTATGGGACAATTTAGCATGGCCAATCCACCCTAACCTGCACATCCCTGGGCACTACGGGACAATTTAGCATGGCCAATCCATCCTCACCTGCACATCCCTGGACACTACGGGACAATTTAGCATGGCCAATCCACCCTAACTTGCACATCCCTGGGCACTGTGGGGCAATTTAGCATGGCCAATCCACCCTAACCTGCACATCCCTGGGCACTATGGGACAATGTAGCATGGCCAATCCACCCTAACCTGCACATCCCTGGGCACTATGGGACAATGTAGCATGGCCAATCCACCCTAACCTGCACATCCCTGGGCACTACGGGACAATTTAGCATGGCCAATCCACCCTAACCTGCACATCCCTGGGCACTATGGGACAATTTAGCATGGCCAATCCACCCTAACCTGCACATCCCTGGGCACTATGGGACAATTTAGCATGGCCAATCCACCCTAACCTGCACATCCCTGGGCACTATGGGACAATGTAGCATGGCCAACCCACCCTAACCTGCACATCCCTGGGCACTATGGGACAATGTAGCATGGCCAATCGACTCTAACCTGCACATTTTGCAGCTGTACAGGACATTGGTAGGTCACTGAAAACATAAAGTGCTGGAGATCACAGAGCTGGAGAGAAAGGAAGCTAGCATTTCGAGTCGAGATGACTCCTATTGGTTCGGCCACATTTGGAATACTGTGTACAATTGTGGTCTCCGGGCTGCAGGAGGGATGTTGTAAAACTTGAAATGGTGCAGAAAAGATCTTGCCAGAGTTTGAGCTACAGAGAGAGGCTGAATAGGCTGTGGATACTTTCCCTAGAGCATCAGAGGCTGAGGGGTGACCTTATAGAGTGTTACAAAATCATGAGGGGCATGGATAGGGTAAATAGACAAGGTCTTTTCCCTGGGGTGTTGAATCCAGAACTAGAGGGGCACAGGTTTAGGGTGAGGGGGAAAGATTTAAAAGGGACCTTTTCACACAGAGGGTGGTACATGTATGGAATGAGCTGCCAGAGGAAGTAGTGGAGGCTGGGACAATTACAGCATTTAAAAGGTGGATGGGGACATGAATAGGAAGGGTTTGGAGGGATATGGGCCAAGTGCTGGCAAATGGGACAGGATTAATTTAGGATATGTGGTCGGCATGGATAAGTTGGGCCGAAGGGTCAGTTTCATGCTGTATGACTGTATAACTCGCTAAGGGTCCTCTGACAGCACCTTCCAAACCCACAATCGCTACCATCTGTGAACTCAATAGCAGCAGGCGTACAGAATCACCACCCTCCGCAAGTCCCTGTCTGAGCCCCCCTCTCTCTCTCTCTCTCTCACGCACACACACACAGTCTCACTCATACACACACTCTTACACATACACACACGCTCACTCACACACAAGCTCACTCTCTCACACACACACTCTCACAACACACACTCTCACACACACTGACCAACACACAGACACAAACTCACTCAATCTCTCTCACACACACTCACACTCTCTCTCACACACACACGTGCACTCTCTCTCTCACACACTCTCACAGACACACACATTCTCTCACACACACATTCAGTCTCTCTCTTACACACACATACACTCACTCACTTTCTCTCATACACATACTCACATGCAAACACACACACAACACACACTCTCTCTTACACACACAACACACACACACATACATACTCTCTCACACACTCTCTCTTACACACACAACACACACACACATACATACTCTCTCACACACTCTCTCTTACACATACACATGCGAACGTGCACACACTCTCACACACACTCTCACATGCACATACACTCTCTCTCTCGCACACACATACTCTCTCACACACACTGACCAACACACAGACACAAACTCACTCAATCTCTCTCACACACACTCACACTCTCTCTCACACACACACGTGCACTCTCTCTCTCACACACTCTCAGACACACATTCTCTCACACACACATTCAGTCTCTCTCTTACACACACATACACTCACTCACTTTCTCTCATACACATACTCACATGCAAACACAACACACTCTCTCTCTTACACACACACACACACACATACATACTCTCTCACACTCTCTCTCTCGCACACACATACTCTCTCACACAGTCTGTCTCTAACACACACACACTCACTCACTTTCTCTCACACACACTTACACATGCAGCACACACACACTCTCATCTCTCTTCCACACTTTCTCACACACACACACTTTTTCTCTCACACACAGACTCACACACTCGCGCTCTCACACACACTCTCTCTGACACACACAAAACTCCCCCTCTTTAACAGTGTCATGGATGCCCTTATTCACTCAGACCGCGGTACCTCAAGAGGACGGTTCACCACCCCGTTCTCAAGGAGTGATCAAGGATGGGCAACAAATGCTGGCATCACCCGTGATGCCAACACCCAGCAGCTGAGTTTTGAAAACCTTTCTGAGGCACGGTCCTTCAGACACTCACCGACTTGATTTCGAACAGCCTCCCGCTCCGGGTTCTCCTCCCCGATAATTTCATATCCGAGGTCTGGTTCACCAAATTCTCCATCTGCCAACACCAGAAAAAGCAGACATTTTGAATTCTTTTAAAATATCACCTCAAATGAGAGAGAGAGAGAGAGAGAAAGTTGTACAAAGTCAAAGAAACTACACGTAATATTTACACAAAGTGTGCAGCAATACATAAAACTGATTCCGAACCGATGATAGTGCTCTTGCGTAACGTTCCAAGTAAAATAGCCCCAGCTCTCCCTACAGTTTGAACCGTCCAACCCTGGCAACATCCTTCCTGAACCATTTCAAGTTCAACAACATCTTTTGTGCAGAACTGAACGCAGTTTTCCAGAAGTAGCCGAACCAATGTCCTGTACAGGCACAACATGACCGCCAACACCTTTACTCAGATGAAGTAACCAACTTCCCGACAAAGAGCTTATGATCGAAATATTGCTCCTCAGAGGCAGCCTGACTGGCTCTGTGCTTTTCCAGTGGCATGCTCTCGACTCTGATACTCCAGCATCTGCAGTTCTCACTTTCACCCGTATGCAATGCTCTGACCAATAGGGACAAGTACACTAAACGGCTGCTGCACCATCCTGTCTACCTGTGACTCCACCTTCAATAAACTATGAATTTTTTGTATGGGCCCAATTAATACAAGAGTGCCCTTACTGTAACGGACCAAACCCACCCCCACCCCACCAAGGACCCTAACTTTTATCTCATTTAAATGCATTGTGTTCCAGATATACAATTAATGGTAAAGTTCTGGGTAGTGTTGTAGAACAGAGGGACCTAGGGGTGAAGTTACATAATCCTTTGAAGTTTGCGTCACAAAAAGAAGGGGGGGGGGGTGGGTTAAGAAGGTGTTTGGCACGCTTGCCTTCATCGCTCAGGCCTTGGAGTGTAGGAGCTGGAAGGTCATGTTGAGTTTGTATGGGATATTGGTGAGGCCTCGTCTGGAGAACTATGTTCAGCTCTAGTCACCCTGTTACAGGAGAGGGTTCAGAAGATAATTACCAGGATGTTGCCGGGACTGGGGGGGGTTTAGTTAAAAAGACACTGAGCAAGCTTGCCTTCACTGCTCAGGCCTTTTGAGTAGAGGGGTTGGCAGGTCATGTTGAGGTTGTACAGGATATTACTGAGGCCAGTTCTGGTCACCCTGTTATAGGAAGGACATGATTAAACTGGAGACGGCTCAGAAGAGATGTTGCCCGGACTGGATGGTTTGAGTTATAAAGAAAGGTTGGAACTTTTCTTCCACTGGAGGTTGCGAGGCGACGTTATTCGAAGTTTATAAAATAATGAGAGGTATCAATAGAGTTAACAGGGAGTTGTGGTTTCCCAAGGATGGGCGGGCATTTCAAGACTAAGGGGCAAGATTTTCACACAGAGTGTGAATCGAGCGGGAAGCGGGTACAGTTATAACATTTAAAAGATGTTTGGATAATTACATGAATAGGAACATTTTGGAGGGATATGGGCCAGGAGCAGGGCAGGTGTAGGACAAGATTAATTTGAGATTATGGACGGGTTGGACCGAAGGGTCTGTATCAGTGCTGTACGTCTCGATGTGACTTGATTGGTCTAACTATTAGGCTTTAACCAAAGCACACTTCACTCTTACACCACAGTTACAAAGCAAAAACAGAAGAATTGGCAATGACATTCACTCCATCCAAGTACGAAACACAACACTATATTTTATACCTGCTACTTATCAACTCTTGCAACAGGGAAGCACAGACTGTTACACACCCATCTATTTGTTTGCTGATTTGCAAGGGTGGTGATCTAGGCATTTGTTTAAACAATACCATCACATATGTCTCCTTGTTAGTTAACCATATCCAGAGTCATACAATCTCAGAGTTCAATTACACCGGGGAGGCCTGACTGAGTGGGGTTTACATCTTCTCCCGCCCCGTGTCTGTGTGGATTTCCTCCAGGTGGGACGGTGTCCTCCCACCATACAAAGATGTGCAGGCGAGGGTGGATTGGCCATGCTACATTGTCCCGTAGTGCCCAGGGATGTGCAGGTTAGGGTGGACAGGCCATGCTAAATTGTCCCGTAGTGCCCAGGGACGTGCAGGTTAGGGTGGACAGGCCATGCTAAATTGTCCCGTAGTGCCCAGGGATGTGCAGGTTAGGGTGGATTGGCCATGCTAAATTGTCCCGTAGTGCCCAGGGATGTGCAGGTTAGGGTGGATTGGCCATGCTAAATTGTCCCGTCGTGCCAAGGAATGTGCACGTTAGGGTGGATTGGTCATGCTAAATTGTCCCATAGTGCCCAGGGATGTGCAGGTTAGGGTGGATTGGTCATGCTGAATTGTCCCATAGTGTCCAGGGATGTGCAGGTTAGGGTGGATTGGCCATGCTGAATTGTCCCATAGTGCCCAGGGATGTGCAGGTTAGGGTGGATTGGTCATGCTAAATATCCCTCAGTGCCCAGGGATGTGCAGGTTAGGGTGGATTGGCCATGCTAAATTGTCCCAAAGTGCCCAGGGATGTGCAGGTTAGGGTGGATTGGCCATGCTAAATTGTCCCATAGTGCCCAGGGATGTGCAGGTTAGGGTGGATTGGCCATGCTAAATTGTCCCAAAGTGCCCAGGGATGTGCAGGTTAGGGTGGATTGGCCATGCTAAATTGTCCCGTCGTGCCAAGGAATGTGCACGTTAGGGTGGATTGGTCATGCTAAATTGTCCCATAGTGTTCAGGGATGTGCAAGTTAGGGTGGATTGGCCATGCTAAATTGTCCCGTCGTGCCCAGGGATGTGTACGTTAGGGTGGATTGGCCATGCTGAATTATCCCATAGTGCCCTGGGATGTGCAGGTTAGGGTGGATTGGCCATGCAAAATTGTCCCATAGTGGCCAGGGATGTACAGGTTGGGTGGATTGGCCATGCTAAATTGTCCCGTAGTGCCCAGGGATGTGCACGTTAGGGTGGATTGGTCATGCTAAATTGTCCCATAGTGTCCAGGGATGGGCAGGTTAGGGTGGATTGGTCATGCTAAATTGTCCCATAGTGTTCAGGGATGTGCAGGTTAGGGTGGATCGGCCATGCTAAATTGTCCCATAGTGCTCAGGGATATGCAGGTTAGTGTGGATTGGTCATGCTAAATTTCCCTTAGTGCCCAGGGATGTGTGGATTAGGGTGGATTGGCCATGCTAAATTATCCTGTAGTGCCCAAGGATGTGCACGTTAGGGTGGATTGGTCATGCTACATTGTCCCATAGTGCCCAGGGATGTGCAGGTTAGGGTGGATTGGCCATGCTAAATTGTCCTGTAGTGCCCAGGGATGTGCAAGTTTGGTTGGATTGGCCATGCTAAATTGTCCCGTAGTGCCCAGGGATGTGCAGGTTTGGGTGGATTGGCCGTGCTAAATTGTCCCGTACTGCCCAGGGATGTGCAGGTTAGGGTAGACAGGCCATGCTAAATTGTCCCGTAGTGCCCAGGGATGTGCAGGTTAGGGTGGATTGTCCATGCTAAATTGTCACATAGTGCCCAGGGACGTGCAGGCCAGGGTGGATTGGCCATGCTAAATTGTCCCGTAGTGCCCAGGGACGTGCAGGTTAGGGTGGAATGGCCATGCTAAATTGTCCCATAGTGCCCAGGGACGTGCACGTCAGGGTGGATTGGCCATGCTAAATTGTCCCATAGTGCCCAGGCGTGTGCAGGTTAGGGTGGATTGGCCATGCTAAATTGTCCCGTAGTGCCCAAGGATGTGCACGTTAGGGTGGATTGGTCATGCTAAATTGTCCCATAGTGCCCAGGGATGTGTGGGTTAGGGTGGATTGGCCATGCTGAATTATCCCATAGTGCCCTGGGATGTGCAGGTTAGGGTGGATTGGCCATGCTAAATTGTCCCATAGTGGCCAGGGATGTACAGGTTAGGGTGGATTGGCCATGCTAAATTGTCCCGTAGTGCCCAGGGATGTGCAGGTTAGGGTGGAATGGCCATGCTAAATTGTCCCATACTGTTCAGGGATGTGCAGGTTAGGGTGGATCGGCCACGCTAAATTGTCCCATAGTGCCCAGGGATGTGTGGGTTAGGGTGGATTGGCCATGATAAATTGTCCTCTAGTGCCCGGGGATGTGCAGGTTATGCTGGATTGGCCATGCTCAATTGTCCCATAGTGCCCAAGGATGTGCAGGTTAGGGTGGATTGGCCATGCTAA
Source organism: Chiloscyllium plagiosum (assembly GCF_037043375.1). NCBI lineage: Eukaryota > Metazoa > Chordata > Chondrichthyes > Orectolobiformes > Hemiscylliidae > Chiloscyllium > Chiloscyllium plagiosum. The sequence goes on from NW_028270188.1 coordinate 53,859,618, forward strand.
ATTGTCCTGTAGTGCTCAGGGATGTGCAGGTTAGGGTGGATTGGCCATGCTAAATTGTCCCGTACTGCCCAGGGATGTGCAGGTTGGGTGGATTGGCCGTGCTAAATTGTCCCGTAGTGCCCAGGGATGTGCAGGTTAGGGTAGTTCGGCCATGCTAAATTGTCCCGTACTGCCCAGGGATGTGCAGGTTGGGTGGATTGGCCGTGCTAAATTGTCCCATAGTGCCCAGGAATGTGCCGTTTAGGGTGGATTGGCCATGCTAAATTGTTCCATAGTGCCCAGGAATGTGCAGGTTAGTGTGGATTGGCCATGCTAAATTATCCTATTGTGCCCAGGGATATGCAGGTTGGGGTGGATTGGCCATGCTAAATTGTCACACAGAGTCTTGGGATGTGCAGGTTAGGATGGATTGGCCATACTAAATTGTCCCATAGTGCCTAGGGATGTGCAGGTTAGGGTGGGTTGGCCATGCTAAATTGTCCCGTAGTGTCCAGGGATGTGCAGGTTAGGGTGGATTGGCCATGCTAAATTGTCCCATAGTGCCCAGGGATATGCAGGTTAGGGTGGATTGGCCATGCTAAATTGTCCGTGACAGGAAAAGTGAGTCCGGGAGCAGCGCGAGGGGAAACGAGTCCCGGAGATCCGTAACAGGAAAGGTGCGTCCGGGAGCAGCGCGAGGGGAAACGAGTCCCGGAGATCCGTGACAGGAAAGGTGCGTCCTGGAGCAGCGCGAGGGGAAATGAGTCTCGGAGATCCGTGACAGGAAAAGTGCGTCCGGGAGCAGCGCGAGGGAAAACAGGACCCGGAGATCCGTGACAGGAAAAGTGAGTCCTGGTGCTGCGCGAGGGGAAACAAGTCTTGGCGATTCGTGACAGGAAAAGTGAGTGGTGGAGCAGCGCGAGGGGAAACGAGTCCCGGAGATCCGAGACAGGAAGAGTGAGTCCGGGAGCAGCGCAAGGGGAAACGAGTCGCGGAGATCCACGACAGGAAAAGTGAGTCTGGGAGCAGCGCGAGGGGAATCGAGTCAAGGAGATCCGTGACAGGAAAAGTGAGTCCTGGAGCAGCGCGAGGGGAAATGAGTCTCGGAGATCCGTGACAGGAAAAGTGCGTCCGGGAGCAGCGCGAGGGAAAACAGGACCCGGAGATCCGTGACAGGAAAAGTGAGTCCTGGTGCTGCGCGAGGGGAAACAAGTCTTGGCGATTCGTGACAGGAAAAGTGAGTCGTGGAGCAGCGCGAGGGGAAACGAGTCCAGGAGATCCGAGACAGGAAAAGTGAGTCCGGGAGCAGCGCAAGGGGAAACGAGTCGCGGAGATCCACGACAGGAAAAGTGAGTCTGGGAGCAGCGCGAGGGGAAACGAGTCAAGGAGATCCGTGACAGGAAAAGTGAGTCCTGGAGCAGCGCGAGGGGAAACAAGTCTTGGCGATTCGTGACAGGAAAAGTGAGTCGTGGAGCAGCGCGAGGGGAAACGAGTCTCGGAGATCCATGACAAGAAAAGTGAGTCCTGGAGCAGCGTGAGGGGAAACGAGACCCGGAGATCCGTGACAGGAAAAGTGAGTCGTGGATCAGCACGAGGGGAAAAGAGTCCCGGATATCCGTGACAGGAAAAGTGAGTCGTGGAGCAGCGCGAGGGGAAACGAGACCTGGAGATCCGTGACAGGAAAAGTGAGTCGTGGAGCAGCGCGAGGGGAAACGAGTCTCGGAGATCCGTGACAGGAAAAGTGAGTCGTGGAGCAGCGCGAGGGGAAACGAGTCCCGGAGATCCGAGACAGGAAAAGTGCGTCCGGGAACAGCGGGACGGATAACGAGTCCCGGAGATCCATAACTGGAAAAGTGCGTCCGGGAGCAGCGCGAGGGGAAATGAGTCCCGGAGATCCGAGACAGGAAAAGTGAGTCCGGGAGCAGCGCGAGGGGAAACGAGACCCGGAGATCCGAGACTGGAAAAGTGAGTCCGGGCGCAACGCGAGGGGAAACGAGACCCGGAGATCCGAGACAGAAAAAGTGAGTCCTGGAGCAGCGCGAGAGGAAACGAGTCTCGGAGATCTGTGACAGGAAAAGTGAGTCCTGGAGCAGCGCAAGGGGAAACGAGTCCCGGAGATCCATGACAGGAAAAGTGAGTCCTGGAGCAGCGCGAGGGGAAACGAGACCCGGAGATCCGTGACAGGAAAAGTGAGTTGTGGAGCTGCGCGAGGGAAAACGAGTCCCGGAGATCCGAGACAGGAAAAGCGAGTTCGGGAGCAACGCGAGAGGAAACGTGTCCCGGAGATCCGTGATAGGAAAAGTGCGTCCGGGAGCACTCTCGGAGATCCATAACAGGAAAAGTGCGTCCGGGAACAGCGGGAGGGATAACGAGTCCCGGAGATCCATAACAGGAAAAGTGCGTCCGGGAGCAGCGCGAGGGGAAACGAGTCCCAGAGATCCATGACAGGAAAAGTGAGTCCTGGAGCAGCGCGAGGGAAAACGAGTCCCGGAGATCCGAGACAGGAAAAGCGAGTTCGGGAGCAACGCGAGGGGAAACAGTCTCGGAGATCCGTGACAGGAAAAGTGAGTCCTGAAGCAGCGCAATGGGAAACGAGTCCCGGAGATCCGTGACAGGAAAGGTGAGTCCTGGAGCAGCGCCAGGGGAAACGAGTCTCGGAGATCCATCACAGGAAAAGTGAATCCTGGAGCAGCGCGAGGGGAAACGAGTCCCGGAGATCCGTGACAGGAAAAGTGAGTCCTGGAGCAGCGCAAGGGGAAACGAGTCCCGGAGATCCATGACAGGAAAAGTGAGTCGTGGAGCAGCGCAAGGGGAAACGAGACCCGGAGATCCGAGACAGGAAAAGTGAGTCGTGGAGCAGCGCGAGGGGAAACGAGTCCCGGAGATCCGTGACAGGAAACGCGAGTCATGGATCAGCACGAGGGGAAACGAGTCCCGGAGATCCGTGACAGGAAAAGTGCATCCGGAAGCACCGCGACGGGGAAACGAGTCTCGGAGATCCGTAACAGGAAAAGTGAGTCGTGGAGCAGCGCGAGGGGAAACGAGTCCCGGAGATCCGAGACAAGAAAAGTGCGTCCGGGAACAGCGGGAGGGATAACAAGTCCCGGAGATCCATAACAGGAAAAGTGCGTCCGGGAGCAGCGCGAGGGGAAATGAGTCCCGGAGATCCGAGACAGGAAAAATGAGTCTGGGAGCAGCGTGAGGGGAAAAGAGTCCCGGAGATCCGTGACAGGAAACGTGTGTCCTGGAGCAGTGCGAGGGGAAATGAGACCCGGAGATCCGAGACAGGAAAAGTGAGTCCTGGAGCAGCGCGAGGGGAAACGAGTCCCGGAGATCCATGACAGGAAAAGTGAGTCCTGGATCAGCACGAGGGGAAACGAGTCCCGGAGATCCGTGATAGGAAAAGTGCGTCCGGGAGCAGCGCGAGGGAAAACAGGACCCGGAGATCCGTGACAGGAAAAGTGAGTCCTGGTGCTGCGCGAGGGGAAACAAGTCTTGGCGATTCGTGACAGGAAAAGTGAGTCGTGGAGCAGCGCGAGGGGAAACGAGTCCCGGAGATCCGAGACAGGAAAAGTGAGTCCGGGAGCAGCGCAAGGGGAAACGAGTCGCGGAGATCCACGACAGGAAAAGTGAGTCTGGAAGCAGCGCGAGGGGAAACGAGTCAAGGAGATCCGAGACAGAAAAAGTGAGTCCTGGAGCAGCGCGAGAGGAAACGAGTCTCGGAGATCTGTGACAGGAAAAGTGAGTCCTGGAGCAGCGCGAGGGGAAACGAGACCCGGAGATCCGTGACAGGAAAAGTGAGTCGTGGATCAGCACGAGGGGAAAAGAGTCCCGGAGATCCGTGACATGAAAAGTGAGTCGTGGAGCAGCGCGAGGGGAAACGAGTCCCGGAGATCCATAACAGGAAAAGTGAGTCTGGGAGCAGCGCGAGGGGAAACGAGTCTCGGAGATCTGTGACAGGAAAAGTGAGTCCTGGAGCAGCGCAAGGGGAAACGAGTCCCGGAGATCCATGACAGGAAAAGTGAGTCCTGGAGCAGCGCGAGGGGAAACGAGACCCGGAGATCCGTGACAGGAAAAGTGAGTCGTGGATCAGCACGAGGGGAAAAGAGTCCCGGAGATCCGTGACAGGAAAAGTGAGTCGTGGAGCAGCGCGAGGGGAAACGAGACGTGGAGATCCGTGACAGGAAAAGTGAGTCCTGGAGCAGCGCGAGGGGAAACGAGTCTCGGAGATCCATAACAGGAAAAGTGAGTCGTGGAGCAGCGCGAGGGGAAACGAGTCCCGGAGATCCGAGACAGGAAAAGTGCGTCCGGGAACAGCGGGACGGATAACGAGTCCCGGAGATCCATAACAGGAAAAGTGCGTCCGGGAGCAGCGCGAGGGGAAATGAGTCCCGGAGATCCGAGACAGGAAAAATGAGTCTGGGAGCAGCGTGAGGGGAAACGAGTCCCGGAGATCCGTGACAGGAAACGTGTGTCCTGGAGCAGTGCGAGGGGAAACGAGACCCGGAGATCCGAGACAGGAAAAGTGAGTCCTGGAGCAGCGCGAGGGGAAACGAGTCCCGGAGATCCATGACAGGAAAAGTGAGTCCTGGAGCAGCGCGAGGGGAAACGAGACCCGGAGATCCGTGACAGGAAACGTGAGTCCTGGTGCAGCGCGAGGGGAAACGAGACCCGGAGATCCGAGACAGGAAAAGTGAGTCCTGGAGCAGCGCGAGGGGAAACGAGTCTCGGAGATCCATGACAGGAAAAGTGAGTCCTGGAGCAGCGCGAGGGGAAACGAGACCAGGAGATCCGAGACAGGAAAAGTGAGTCCTGGAGCAGCGCGAGGGGAAACGAGTCTCGGAGATCCATGACAGGAAAAGTGCGTCGTGGAGCAGCGCGAGGGGAAACGTGACCCGGAGATCCGTGACAGGAAAAGTGAGTCGTGGAGCAGCGTGAGGGGAAACGAATCCCGGAGATCCGTGACAGGAAAAGTGAGTTGTGGAGCAGCGCGAGGGGAAACGAGTCCCGGAGATCCGAGACAGGAAAGGTGCGTCCGGGAACAGCGGTAGGGATAACGAGTCCCGGAGATCCATAACAGGAAAACTGCGTCCGGGAGCAGCGCGACGGGGAAACGAGTCTCGGAGATCCATAACAGGAAAAGTGAGTCGTGGAGCAGCGCGAGGGGAAACGAGACCCGGAGATCCGAGACAGGAAAAGTGAGTCATGCAGCAGCGGGAGGGGAAACGAGACCCGGTGATCCGAGACAGGAAAAGTGAGTCCTGGAGCAGTGCGAGGGGAAACGAGTCCCGGAGATCCATGACAGGAAAAGTGAATCCTGGAGCAGCGCGACGGGGAATCGAGTCTCGGAGATCCATAACAGGAAAAGTGAGTCGTGGAGCAGCGCGAGGGGAAACGAGACCCGGAGATCCGAGACAGGAAAAGTGTGTCCTGGAGCAGCGTGAGGGGAAACGAGTCTCGGAGATCCATGACAGGAAAAGTGAGTCCTGGAGCAGCGCGAGGGGAAACGAGACCCGGAGATCCGAGACAGGAAAAGTGTGTCCTGGAGCAGCGTGAGGGGAAACGAGTCTCGGAGATCCATGACAGGAAAAGTGAGTCCTGGAGCAGCACGAGGGGAAACGAGACCCGGTGATCCGAGACAGGAAAAGTGAGTCCTGGAGCAGCGCGAGGGGAAACGAGTCTCGGAGATCCATGACAGGAAAAGTGCGTCCTGGTGCAGCGCGAGGGGAAACGTGACCCGGAGATCCGTGACAGGAAAAGTGAGTCGTGGAGCAGCGCGAGGGGAAACGAGTCCCGGAGATCCGAGACAGGAAAGGTGCGTCCGGGAACAGCGGGAGGGATAACGAGTCCCGGAGATCCATAACAGGAAAAGTGCGTCCGGGAGCAGCGCGACGGGGAAACGAGTCTCGGAGATCCATAACAGGAAAAGTGAGTCGTGGAGCAGCGCGAGGGGAAACGAGACCCGGAGATCCGAGACAGGAAAAGTGAGTCGTGGAGCAGCGCGAGGGGAAACGAGACCCGGAGATCCGAGACAGGAAAAGTGAGTCCTGGAGCAGCGCGAGGGGAAACGAGTCCCGGAGATCCATGACAGGAAAAGTGAGTCCTGGAGCAGCGCGACGGGGAAACGAGTCTCGGAGATCCATAACAGGAAAAGTGCGTCCTGGAGCAGCGCGAGGGGAAACGTGACCCGGAGATCCGTGACAGGAAAAGTGAGTCGTGGAGCAGCGCAAGGGGAAATGAATCCCGGAGATCCGTGACAGGAAAAGTGAGTCTGGGAGCAGCGCGAGGGGAAACGAGTCCCGGAGATCCGAGACAGGAAAAGTGCGTCCGGGAACAGCGGGAGGGATAACGAGTCCCGGAGATCCATAACAGGAAAAGTGCGTCCGGGAGCAGCGCGACGGGGAAACGAGTCTCGGAGATCCATAACAGGAAAAGTGAGTCGTGGAGCAGCGCGAGGGGAAACGAGACCCGGAGATCCGAGACAGGTAAAGTGAGTCGTGGAGCAGCACGAGGGGAAACGAGACCCGGAGATCCGAGACAGGAAAAGTGAGTCCTGGAGCAGCGCGACGGGGAAACGAGTCTCGGAGATCCATAACAGGAAAAGTGAGTCGTGGAGCAGCGCGAGGGGAAACGAGTCCCGGAGATCCATAACAGGAAAAGTGCGTCGTGGAGCAGCGCGAGGGGAAATGAGTCCCGGAGATCCGAGACAGGAAAAGTGAGTCCGGGAGCAGCGCGAGGGGAAACGAGTCCCAGAGATCCGAGACAGGAAAAGTGAGTCCGGGAGCAACGCGAGGGGAAACGAGTCCCAGAGATCCGAGACAGAAAAAGTGAGTCCTGGAGCAGCGCGAGGGGAAACGAGTCCCGGAGATCCGTGACAGGAAAAGTGAGTCCTGGAGCAGCGCGAGGGGAAACGAGTCCCGGAGATCCATAACAGGAAAAGTGAGTCCTGGAGCAGCGCGAGGGGAAACGAGTCCCGGAGATCCATAACAGGAAAAGTGAGTCCTGGAGCAGCGCGAGGGGAAACGAGAACCGGATATCCGTGACAGGAAAAGTGAGTCGTGGAGCAGCGCGAAGGGAAACGAGTCCCGGAGATCCGTGACAGGAAAAGTGAGTCATGGATCAGCACGAGGGGAAACGAGTCCCGGAGATCCGTGATAGGAAAAGTGCGTCCGGGAGCACCGCGACGGGGAAACGAGTCTCGGAGATCCGTGATAGGAAAAGTGCGTCCGGGAGCACCGCGACGGGGAAACGAGTCTCGGAGATCCATAACAGGAAAAGTGCGTCCGGGAACAGTGGGAGGGATAACAAGTCCCGGAGATCCATAACAGGAAAAGTGCGTCCGGGAGCAGCGCGAGGGGAAATGAGTCCCGGAGATCCGAGACAGGAAAAATGAGTCTGTGAGCAGCGCGAGGGGAAACGAGTCCCAGAGATCCGTGACAGGAAACGCGAGTCCTGGAGCAGCGCGAGGGGAAACGAGACCCGGAGATCCGAGACAGGAAAAGTGAGTCCTGGAGCAGCGCGAGGGGAAACGAGTCTCGGAGATCCATGACAGGAAAAGTGAGTCCTGGAGCAGCGCGAGGGGAAATGAGACCCGGAGATCCGTGACAGGAAACGTGAGTCGTGGAGCAGCGCGAGGGGAAACGAGTCCCGGAGATCCGAGACAGGAAAAGCGAGTCCGGGAGCAACGCGAGGGGAAACGAGTCTCGGAGATCCGTGACAGGAAAAGTGAGTCCAGGAGCAGCGCAAGGGGAAACGAGACCCGGAGATCCGTGACAGGAAAAGTGAGTCCTGGAGCAGCGCGTGGAGAAACGAGTCCCGGAGATCCATGACAGGAAAAGTGAGTCCTGGAGCAGCGCGAGGGGAAACGAGTCTCGGAGATCCGTGACAGGAAAAGTGAGTCCTGGAGCAGCGCAAGGGGAAACGAGTCCCGGAGATCCGTGACAGGAAAAGTGAGTCCTGGAGCAGCGCGAGGGGAAACGAGTCCCGGAGGTCCGTGACAGGAAAAGTGAGTCCTGGAGCAGCGCGAGGGGAAATGAGTCCCGGAGATCCATAACAGGAAAAGTGAGTCTGGGAGCAGCGCGATGGGAAACGAGTCCCGGAGATCAGTGACAGGAAAAGTGAGTCGTGGAGCAGCGCGTGGGGAAACGAGTCCCGGAGATCCGAGACAGGAAAAGTGAGTCGTGGAGCAGCGCGAGCGGAAACGAGTCCCCGAGATCCGTGACAGGAAAAGTGAGTACTGGAGCAGCGCGAGGGGAAATGAGTCCCGGAGATCCATAACAGGAAAAGTGAGTCTGGGAGCAGCGCGAGGGGAAACAAGTCCCGGAGATCCGAGACAGGAAAAGTGAGTCCTGGAGCAGCGCGAGGGGAAATGAGTCCCGGAGATCCGAGACAGGAAACCCGAGTCCTGGAGCAGCGCGAGGGGAATCGAGTCCCGGAGATCCGTGACAGGGAAAGCGAGTCCTGGAGCAGCGCGAGGGGAAATCAGTCCCGGAGATCCGTGACAGGAAAGGTGAGCTGGGAGCAGCGCGAGGAGAAATGAGTCCCGGAGATCCATGACAGGAAAAGCGAGTCCTGGAGCAGCGCGAGGGGAAATGAGTCCCGGAGATCCGTGACAGGAGAAGTGAGTCCAGGAGCAGCGCAAGGCGAAACGTGTCCCGGAGATCCGTGACAGGAAAACTGAGTCCTGGAGCAGCGCGAGGGGAAACGAGTCCCGGAGGTCCGTGACAGGAAAGGTGAGTCCTGGAGCAGCGCAAGTGGAAACGAGTCCCGGAGATCCGTGACAGGAAAAGTGAATCCTGGAGCAGCGCGAGGGGAAACGAGTCCCGGAGATCCGTGACAGGAAAACTGAGTCCGGGAGCAGCGCGAGAGGAAACGAGTCCCGGAGATCCGTGACCGGAAAGGTGAGTCCTGGAGCAGCGCAAGAAGAAACGAGTCCCGGAGATCCATGACAGGAAAAGTGAGTCCTGGGGCAGCGCGAGGGGAAACGAGTCCCGGAGATCCATGACAGGAAAAGTGAGTCCTGGAGCAGCCCGAGGGGAAACGAGTCTCGGAGATCCATGACAGGAAAGGTGAGTCCTGGAGCAGCGCAAGAGGAAACGAGTCCCGGAGATCCGTGACAGGATAAGCGAGTCCGGGAGCAGCGCGAGGGGAAACGAATCCCGGAGATCCGTGACAGGAAAAGCGAGTCCTGGAGCGGTGCAACTTCCCATGGTGCAGCTAAGTGTCTGACGGAGTGGACTGGAGGCTTGGAGCAGTGTGTGATCACAGCAGGCATTTGCTAAGCTGCTGCAATGTAATAGCAATCTGAAATTCTTTACTGCATCGTAGCGAAGTGACCTTGTAACTGTGTTCTAACTATCTCACATCTAAGTTACTTCTTAGACACTGTACGTAATATTTCTTGTATTCCCCTTTTTTATCCAGGATTTGCTCTGAGGTACTTGTAGCTAAGACGACGCCATTAGGGGCAAACTGTTCAATGTCCTCCTGTACTCCACTACACACGACAAGAAAGGATATTCCATTCTGTTCTCTTGCAAACCCACACAGACACAGGGAGCATGTGCAAACTCCACATGGGACCCTCATCAGGTGCGGTGCAAAGTAAGGGATGGGGCCTCACTGACTCTTGATTTGGTGTCATGAGGCATTTCGACTGCAACGGGCTTCGTGAAGCTAGGACGGAGTACCTGACAGTGGTGTAACTATGCTCAAGCAGCAGTCACAGAGAAGAGGAGCAGTTAGGAGAGCAGGAACAGGAGGACAAAGAGAGCGTTCCGCGAGCTGGCCCCTTGGGTCCGGAAGGAACGACACTTACCGCCAAAGCAGGGCTGGTATTCCCGGGGCTTGGCTTGTCCACCGTCTCCTCAGCCTCGGGCAATGCCCTTGCCTCTGCAAACACAGCGAGAAAGTGTCGGAGTAATCACTGCACAGGGGGGTGGGGAGGGACGTAGACAATTAAACCTCGCCGCTCGCTCAGGGACGCGGACGCACCTGCCTTTTGCGCTTCAGCGTTATCGTTTGCGGGAACAATCACCGGGGAGGTGGTCGGGCTTTCCGCCGGCAAACAGTCCTGCGATCGCGACAGAAGAGGAACGGTGTTAAATGGAGAGAACGGCCACATCCGAGCGAGGTGCACGGCGTGGTTGAATAACCTCAAACACGACATCAAACATTAACGATTACGGTGGCACGGTGGTTAGCACTGCTGCCCCAAGGCGCCACAGACCTGGGTTTGATCCCACCCTCGGGTCACCATCTGTGTGGGGTTTGCACTATGCCCCCCCCCCACCAGGTGTCCATGAGGGATTCCTCCGGGTGCTCCAGTGGGAAGTAGGCAGATTTGAGGACATGCTCCCAAGGGTGATGGGAGACACTGGGGGAACTCGCTCCCACGGGGAGTGGAGGGGGGAATGGGGGACTCGCTCCCACGGGGAGTGGGGGGGGGAGAATGGGGGACTCGCTCCCACGGGGATTGGGGGAGAATGGGGGACACGCTCCCACGGGGAGTGGGGGGAAGGGGGGGGGAAGGGGGTTGTGGGGAGCGGTCCAGGCAAATAGCAGAGCAGCACTGAAGGAGGAGGCTGAATACACAGGTGGGAGAAAGGAACGGAAGAGAAGGATTATCAGTTCATTGGGACAGGAAGAGGCCATTTGGCCCCTTGGCCCACGTGATAGGTGAAAGGGACCCCGTTAGAAGTGATAGTATGGAGCCAGCAGTGTCTGAGATGAGCTAATGTTTGTCATGTATTGTGTTCAATTCTGGTTCCCACATTACAGGCAGAATGTGGAGGCTTTGGAGAGGGTGCTGAAGAGGTTTACCAGGTGCTACCTGGGTTAGAGGGCACCAGCTATAAGGAGAGGCTGGAAAAACTCAGGTTGTTTTCTCTGGGGGGGGGGGGGGGGGGCGGTGTGGGGAGAGTCGACAGAAGTCTGTAAAATTATGCATGGACAAGGTTGACAGAATACTTTTCCCAGAGCTGAAATGTCTAATTTAAGGTGGCATGCATTTAAGGTGGGAGGGCGAAGGTTCCAAGGAGTCGTTTTTTACACAGAGAGCGACAGGAGTCTGGAAGGCGGTGCGAGGGGTGGTGGTGGGTGTCGGCACAATTGGAGCTTTGAAGGGGTTTTTAGATCAGTACACAGATCGGCAAGGAATGTACGCACACAAGAGGGGTCGTTTAAGGGACCTTTGAGTACGCCCATCAATTTGCAAGGAACGGAGGGATATGCACCGAGGGCAGGCAGAAGGGATTAGTTTGATTTGACGTCACAACACCATGGGCCGGAGGGTTCCTGTGCTGTCCTGGTCTCCGCTCGTCACGTCTGGGACGTTCGACACCAGACATGGCACAGACTCCCAAATTCTGGATGTAAGCTGAGGTATCTGACTGAAACCCCATCTCCTAGGGGGACCCCCCGCCCCGGAGGGGAGGGTAACGACAGAGCCGGGCAGCCTCTCACATTAATTTCCACTTGCTCATTTGGATCGGGTTCCGCAGTGTGGGCAGCGGTGCCGTCCTCCCCCTTCGGCAGCTCCCAGTCAAGCTGCTCCATGCGATCACTGTCTGTGGTGACCTTCACCCGCAGGATGTGGAAGGGAGTGGCCACCTCGCCCACGCTCAGGAAGACGGGCTCCCCCTCGAACATCATGTTATCCAGGGTGCCCTCCTTAAAGCCAGGAGGCTGGTAGTCTGGCGGAGTCACTGGGCAAAGAACACAAACAGGTGAGGGTGAGCGATCGTGGTTAGCACTGCTGCCTCACTGTGCCAGCGACATGGGTTCGATTCCCGCCTTGGGGTGACTGTGTGTGGAGTTTGCAAATTCTCCCACCGTGTCTGCGTGGGTCTCCTCCGGGTGCTCTGGCTTCTTCCCACAGTCCAATGATGTGCAGGTTAGGGTGGATTGGCCATGCTAAATTGTCGCTGCTGGAAAAGCGCAGCAGGTCAGGCAGCATCCAAGGAGCAGGAGTATCGACGTTTCGGGCATGAGCCCTTCTTCAGGAATGATTCCTGAATTAGGGCTCATGCCCGAAACGTCGATTCTCCTGCTCCTTGGATGCTGCCTGACGTGCTGCGCTTTTCCAGCAACACATTTTCAGCTCTGATCTCCAGCATCTGCAGCCCTCACTTTCCCCATGCTAAATTGTCCCATAGTGCCCAGGGATGTGCAGGTTAGGGTGGATTGGCCATGCTAACTTGTCCCATCGTGCCCAGGGATGTGCAGGTTAGGGTGGATTGGCCATGCTAAATTGTCCAGTAGTGCCCAAGGGATGTGCAGGTTAGGGTGGATTGGCCATGCTAAATTGTCCCATCGTGCCCAGGGATGTGCAGGTTAGGGTGGATTGGCCATGCTAAATTGTCCAGTAGTGCCCAAGGGATGTGCAGGTTAGGGTGGATTAGCCATGCTAAATTGTCCCATAGTGCCCAGGGATGTGCAGGTTAGGGTGGATTGGCCATGCTAAATTGCACCTTAGTGCCCAGTGATGTGCAGGTTAGGGTGGATTGGCCATGCTAAATTGTCTCATAGTGCCCAGGGATGTGCAGGTTAGGGTGAATTGGCCATGCTAAATTGTCCCGTAGTGTCCAGGGATGTGCAGGTTAGGGTGGATTGGCCATGCTAAATTGTCCAGTAGTGCCCAAGGGATGTGCAGGTTAGGGTGGATTGGCCATGCTAAATTGTCCAGTAGTGCCCAAGGGATGTGCAGGTTAGGGTGGATTAGCCATGCTAAATTGTCCCGTAGTGTCCAGGGATGTGCAGGTTAGGGTGGATTGGCCATGCTAAATTGTCCCATCGTGCCCAGGGATGTGCAGGTTAGGGTGGATTGGCCATGCTAAATTGTCCAGTAGTGCCCAAGGGATGTGCAGGTTAGGGTGGATTAGCCATGCTAAATTGTCCCATAGTGCCCAGGGATGTGCAGGTTAGGGTGGATTGGCCATGCTAAATTGTCCCATAGTGCCCAGGGATGTGCAGGTTAGGGTGGATTGGCCATGCTAAATTGTCCCATCGTGCCCAGGGATGTGCAGGTTAGGGTGGATTGGCCATGCTAAATTGTCCAGTAGTGCCCAAGGGATGTGCAGGTTAGGGTGGATTAGCCATGCTAAATTGTCCCATAGTGCCCAGGGATGTGCAGGTTAGGGTGGATTGGCCATGCTAAATTGTCCAGTAGTGCCCAAGGGATGTGCAGGTTAGGGTGGATTAGCCATGCTAAATTGTCCCGTAGTGCCCAGGGATGTGCAGGTTAGGGTGGATTGCCCATGCTAAATTGTCCCATAGTGCCCAGGGATGTGCAGGTTAGGGTGGATTGGCCATGCTAAATTGCACCTTAGTGCCCAGTGATGTGCAGGTTAGGGTGGATTGGCCATGCTAAATTGTCTCATAGTGCCCAGGGATGTGCAGGTTAGGGTGGATTGGCCATGCTACATTGTCTCATAGTGCCCAGGGATGTGCAGGTTAGGGTGGATTGGCCATGCTACATTGTCTCATAGTGCCCAGGGATGTGCAGGTTAGGGTGAATTGGCCATGCTAAATTGTCCCATAGTGTTCAGGGATCTGCAGGTTAGGTGCATTAGTCAGGGGTAAATATAGGGTAGGGGAATGGGTCTAGGTGGGTTACTGTTCAGAGGATTGGTGTGGACCTGTTGGGCTGAAGGGCCTGTTTCCACACCGTAGGGATTCTATGAAGCGGTGGTAGATGCTGGATCAGTTATCAATTTTAAATCCGGGAGAGGTACCTTTTTGTTGGAAGTGACAGGACACCAGGTTATAGTCCGACAGGTTTATTTGAAATTGTGAGCTTTCGGAGCGCTGCTCCTGTGTCAGGTGAGTTCACCCGAGGAAGGAACAGTGTTCTGAAAACTTGCAATTTCTAATAAACCTGTTGGACTATAACCTGGTGTCGCGTGACTTCTGGCTTTGTCCACCCCTGTCCAGCATTGGCTCCTCCACATCATTGTTGAGCACAGGTATTAAGGAATACAGCCTAAAGGTGTAAGGTGGATTGGCCACGCTAAATTGCACCTTAGTGCCCTGGGATGTGCAGGTTAGGGTGGATAGGCCATGCTACATTGTCTCATAGTACCCAGGGATGTGCAGGTTAGGGTGAATTGGCCGTGCTAAATTGTCCCATAGTGTTCCATGCAGTTAGGCTACGGGTCGGCCATGAACAATGGAGCAGGCTCAATGGGCTGAATGGTGGGACAGGCCAAAGGGGGCCGAATGGCCTCTGCTGTCCCCACCTTTACTTCTCCCTCGCGTCGTGCAATCTACTGCAAGTGGAAGCTTTCGCATCCTTCCTAAAATGAAATGGACGCAATGCTGTGGCCAGTGGTAGAAATCATCATTCATGAAGGGTTTTACAACTAGCCTTGTGAGCACAGCACTTCAATAAAACATCTGTACTTACAGAGAGTGATGCTGGCATGCTGAGTCTCTTCTACATGATCTACACTGAGTTGCTGCTGCTGATCATCCAGGTGAATGATTATCACATGCACTTAGAATCACAGAGTCATAGAGTTGTACAGCACAGAAAGAGACCCTTTGGTCCCACTTGCCCCCCATGCCGGCCAGATATCCAAAATTAATCCAGTCCCACTTGCCAGCACCCGGCCCATATCCCTCCAAACCCTTCCTATTCACATACCCATCCTCATGTTTTTAAATGTTACAACTGTACCAGCCTCCACCACTTCCTCTGGCAGCACATTCCATTTATGCACCACCCTCTGCGGGCATAATATATCCTCCCCCCCCTATGCCCCTCTAGTTCTGGACTCCCCCCACCCCAGGGAAAAAACCTTGTCTATTCACCCTATCCATGCCCCCTCATGGTTTTATAAACCATTATAAAGCCTTCAACTCTCCAAAGAAAACAGCCCCAGCCTGTTCAGCCTCACCCTGTAGCTCAAACCCTCCAACCCTGGCAACGTCCTTGTAAATCTTTTCTGAACCCTTTCAAGTTTCACAACATCCTTCCAATCGGAAGGAGACCAGAATTGCATGCGATATTCCAACAGTGGCCTAACCAATGTCCTGTACAGCCGCAACATGACCTCCCAACTCCTGTACTCAATACTCTGACCAATAAAGGAAAGCATACCAAACACCTCCTTCACTATCCTATCTACCTGTGACTCCACTTTCAAGGAGCTATGAACTTGCACTCCAAGGTCTCTTTGTTCAGCAACACTCCCCAGGACCTTACCATTAAGTGTATAAGTCCTGCCTGGATTTGCCTTACCAGCACCTCACATTTAACTAAATTAAACTCCATCTGCCACTCCTCGGCCCATCAGATCTAGATCCCTTTGTGCTCTAAGGTAACCTTCTTCACTGCCCACTGCACCCTGAATCTGCAAACTTACTAACCATACCTCCTAGGTTCACATCCAAACTACTTATATTGATGAGGAAAAGCAGTGGACCCAGCACCAGTCCTTGTGGCACACCGCTGGTCACAGGCCTCCAGTCTGGAAAGACAAACTGCATTCCTGTTGACGGGCACCATCGCTATGGCGATGGCGAGAGGAGAAGAGAGGGCTTTATCATTGCCCACGTCACACAGCAAGGCAGAGAGGGGCGGTGGGTGAACATGCACACACAGCGACGCAGTACATTACCTTCATCATAGTAGGACAGCTTCATTTTCAGGCAGATATCGTTGGGGAGGGGTCTCAGGCTCTGCATCAGGACGTAGAGCTTGCGAATCAGCAAGATACTGGCTTTCTTCGTGTCCGAACAGCTCACAGTGCTGCTGATTTTCTTGTTGTTGCTGCAAGGAACACACGCACGGGGATATGGTGAAAGTGTGGCAGGCTATTCGGCCCCTCAAGGCCTGCTCTGCTTTTTGAGACCATCTGACCATGGCTACAACTCCACTTTCCTGTTACTCTCCCCCTGGTTGGGCCACTTTTGGAATACTGCGTTCAAGTCTGGTCTCCCTGCGGCAGGAGGGAGGTTGTGAAATTTGAAAGGGTTCAGAAACGATTTACAAGGATGTTGGAGGGTTTGAGCTACAGGGAGAGGCTGAAGCTGTTTTCCCTGGAGCGTTAGAGGCTGAGGGGTGACCTTATAGAGGTTTATAAAATCATGAGGGGCATGGATAGGGTAAATAGATAAGGTCTTTTCCCTGAAGTGGGAGTGTCCAGAACTAGAGGGGCATAGGTTTGGGTGAAGTGGAAAGATTTAGAAGGGACCTAAGGGGCAACTTTTTCCATGCAGAGGGTGGTGCGTGTATGGAATGAGCTGCCAGAGGAAGTGGTGGAGGCTGGTACAATGACAACATTTAGAAGGTATTTGGATGGGGACATGAATCGGAAGGGTTTAGAGAGATATGGGCCAAATGCTGGGAAATGCAACTAGATATCTGGCTGGCGTGGATGACTTGGACCAAAGGGTCTGTTTCTGTTCTGTACATGACTCTATGGCTCTATTGCCCCAGGACCCTTTGACTCTATCCTTGTCAGCCTGTGAAATATGCAACAAAACAACTTTCACTACTCGCTGGGGAGCAGGATTTCACAGGCTCACTGACAGAAGCACTTCTCTTCGTCGCCATCTCAGATGGGGGGGCCCTCAGAAAATCTCAGTGGAATCAGGCCGAGTCAACGTGCTCTGGTGGAAAGGAAATCATGTTTGGCAAACTGACTGGAGTTGCAAATTACAGTCTCACACAAAGCAGGCAAGGCTGTGAGATTTACAACACACACCCTTTCAGAGGGGCTGGGGTGGGGGCACAGGGGTTGTGCCAAACAAGGTTGGCATCTTCAACATGAGGAATGCAAGTATTTGCACCATTTCGTTCTGGGCTGGTGTACCTGTGATTTCTGTCACTACAGCACTTTCAGCCGTGCCTTTGGATGCCTGGGGCCCTAGATTCTGGAATCCCCTCCCTTAACCTCTCCACATCTCTCGTTCCTCCTTTAAGATGCCCCCCACCCCCCCCCCCCCCACCCCACTAAACACCAATGTCTTGGACCGCTCTGATGCTCACTTGTCCATGGCATCTCCTTCTGGGACTCGGGGTCAGAGTTTGTTGGATAATGGTCTAGAGAGGGGACTGTGTTAACGATGCAGTGTGTGTGTGTGTGTCAGAGTATGTATGTGTGCGTGTGTCAGAGCATGTGTGTGTATGCAGTAGTGTGTGTGTGTCTGCGGTAGTGTGTGTGTGTCAGAGTCTGTGTGTGTGTATCAGGGTATGTGTGTGTGTGTGTCTGCGGTAGTGTGCGTGTCTGCAGTAGTGTGTCTGTGTGTGTGCGTGTGTCAGAGTATGTGTGTGTGTGTTTGCGGTAGTGTGTGCATGTATGTGTGTGTGTCAGAGAATCCGTGTGTGTGTGTTTGCGGTAGTGTGTGTGTCTGCGGTAGTGTGTGTGCGTGTGTGTCAGAGTATACGTGTGTGTGGGTCTGCGGTAGTGTGTGTGTCTGCGGTAGTGTGTGTGTGAGAGTATGCCTCTGTGTATGAGCATGTGGCTGAATGTGTGAGAGAGTGGTGTGTGTGTGTCTGTGTTTGTGTGTGCATGCGCGCAAGTGTGTGTGCGCCATGTGTGTGCATGAGTGTGAGAGAATGTGTGTGAGAGAGAGTGTGCATATGTTTGTGTGAGCGTGTGTGTGAGTATGTGTGTGTGGGCATGCATGTGTACATGTGCGTGAATGTGAGAGAGTGTGTGTGCTTATGAGGGTGTGTGCGTCTGTGAGTGTATGTGTGCGCGTGTATATACATGTATGTGTGCGTGTGTGTGTGTCTGTGCATATGTGTGAGTATCTGTGTGCATGTGTGTCTGTATGTGTGTGAGAGTATGTGTGTGCGTGTGTGCACTTGTGTGTACTTGTGTACGTGTGTGTGTGTGTGTAGGGGTGAATCGATAAAGCTAGATTGCAAAATGGCCCTGTGCAGACATTGCACTTTCCTCCCTGGTTGAATTGGCCTGCCCAAACCACTGAAGTTCCAACAGCGAGGGAGCCTCCTCCAGTCACCATGACCCTGCAAGTTTCCTGCTAAATCAGAAAAGCCCTGCCCTCAACGCTATTAGAATTTGCGCCCTTCAACATCAATTTACAGTGGTTAAACCAAAAGCAAACCAGGGAAGTCCCAACTGGTTTTTATTCATTCACAGGACGTGGGCATTGCTGTGAGAAACCCTAAGCTGCCCATCCCCAAATCCCTTAGAATCGCTTTCAGGAATAAACCGGCTAGGGCTGCTTCAGACAGCAGTCAGGAGTCAACTGATTGGAAGAGAGTCAACAGAACACCGTCATTGTAGGAAGAAGGGAGACCAAAGCAGGAAACTATAGGTTAGCTGGCCTAACATCTGACATCGGGAAGTCACTGGAGTCCATTGTTACAGAGGGTATAGGAGGGTAAGTCATAATGTGATCAGGTGGGGTCAAACATAGGAGCAGGAGCAGGCCATTCGGCCCTTTGAGCCTGCCCCACCATTCAATTAGACCGTGGCTGATCATGCAATCTCAGTATCCCACTCCCGCCCTCTCTCCGGACCCCTTCATCCCTTTGGCCGCAAGGGCCACATCCAGCTCCTTCTTGAATATATCACGTGGTGTTGTGTGCTTTTTAACTTTGTCCATCCCAGTCCAACGCCGGCTAGCACCTCCCCATCTTGAATGTATCTGACCCCGACAGCTTCCTCTGGGAGAGTATTCCACACGTGCACAACTTTCCGAGTGAAGAAATTCTTCCTCACCTCAGTTGTGAACGGCTAAGCCCCTTATTCTTAGACTGCAAACCCCCGCCCCCGCCCAGTTCTGGACCTCCCCAACATCGGGAACATTCCTCCCACATACTGTCCTGTCAGGAATTTTACATGTTCCGATGAGATCCCCCCTCATTCTTCCAAATTCCAGCGAGTACAAGTCCCAGTCGATCCAGTCTTTCTCCACATGTCGGTGTTGTCATCCCGGGAATCAGTGTGGGGGAACCTCCGCTCAACTCCCTCAATAGCAAAATTGTCCTTCCTCAGTTTAAAACTGCACAATAATACTCAAGCTGTGGCCTCGCTGAGGCCCTGTCTAACTGCAGCAAGACAACGGTACTCCGGAATTCAAATCCCCTCGCTATGAATGCCAACGTGCCACTGGCTCTCCTCGCCAGCTGCATGCCAACCTTCAGCGACTGTTCCACCATGGCACCCAGGTCTCATTGCAACTCACCTTCTCCTAAGCTGCCACCTTTCGGATAATAATCGGTCTTCCTGCTTTTGTGACCAAAGGGGATGAATTCGCATTTATCCACCTCACAGTTAATGGTTTTTTGTGAAGGGGAAATTGTGTTTAAGTAATCTTTTAGTCTTGCTTGAGGAAACTGGGAATGTAATGAACTTGGATTTGCAAATGAATTTGAAAATATCAAAGATTAAGATGCAAGGTGTGGCAGCATAATGCAGGGGAATGTATAACAACTGGCAAGCTAATAGGAAGCAGAGAGGAGGGATAAATGTGTCTTTTTTATTTGGCAGGCTATGTTTAGTAGAGTATTTGATCTAAGATGTGTTGTATATAAAGCAATATTTATTTCAGAACTTAGAATTGGAACTAGTGGCATATGGGTTTTAGTCTGCATTTAATTATTAACTTGCTGGGACCATAATTCTCTTTGAACCAGTGTCAGATGGTCCTGGGGACAATGGACTGTTCTTTGCATCGGGAGATTTTCGAGCAAACACTGAAGAGGACAAGTTTGAAGAGTCAGATTTTTTTTGTTTAAGGGAAACCTGTAGTTTGGAAAGCTATTATTTCAAATTCACAAAGCCCTGCTTGAAGTTACATGTACAAAACAGTTTCTCCAAGAGAAAAAGAGTTAGTTTTGAAAGGCTAAGAAATAGATTACACTAGTGTTTGGAAGTAACCCAGAAGTGGTTCTTCGAAGCTGAGAAAGTCTGAGCTGTCAGCTGGGCGACTAACCAAGACTCATTAAGTCTCAAAGGACGAACGGAATAAAAAAATACTTAAGGCGGAAGTGGGCACTGCAGATGCTGGAGATTACAGTCAAGATTAGAGTGGTGCTGGAAAAGCACAGCTGGTTAGGCAGCATCCAAGGAGCAGGAAAATCGTCATTTCCGGCAAAAGCCCTTCATCGGGAATGAGGCAAGGAGCCTCAGGGGTGGAGAGATAAATGGGAAGGGGGGGCTGGGGAAGGAAGCTGAGCGTGTAATAGGTAGATGGAGGTGGGGGTAAAGGTGAAAGGTCAGAGGGGAGGGTGAAGCGGATAGGTGGGAAGGAAGATTAACTGGTTAGATAGGTTATGAGGACGATGCTGAGCTGGAAGGTTGGAACTGCGGTGAGGTGGGAAGAGGGGAAATGAAGAAACTGGTGAAGTCCACATTGATGCTCTGGGGTTGAAGTGTCCCAAGGCAAAAGATGAGGCGTTCTGTCTCCAGGTGTCGGGTGGTGAGGGGGCAGCGGTGGAGGAGGCCCAGGACCTGCATGTCCTTGGCAGAGTGGGAGATTAGATTAGATTAGATTACTTACAGTGTGGAAACAGGCCCTTCGGCCCAACAAGTCCACATCGCCCCGCCGAAGCGCAAACCACCCCTACATTTACCCCTTACCTAACACTATGGGCAATTTAGCATGGCCAATTCACCTGACCTGCACATCTTTGGACTGTGGGAGGAAACCGGAGCACCCAGAGGAAACTCATGCAGACACGGGGAGAACGTGCAAACTCCACACAGTCAGTCGCCAGAGGCGGGAATTGAACCCGGGTCTCTGGCGCTGTGAGGCAGCAGTGCTAACCACTGAGCCACCGTGCCACCCACACGGAGGGGGAGTTGAAATGTTGGGCCACGGGATGGAGGGGTTGATTGGTGCGGGGGTCCTGGAGATCTTCTCTGAAGCATTCTGCGAGAAGGCATCCGGTCTCCTCAATGTAGAGGAGACATGTCACTTACTGTAACTGTTGCTCCCAATACAGTTTCCTCTACAGTGGGGAGATCAGACACCTTCTCGCAGAGCAGTTCACACAACATCTCTGGAACACCTGCACCAATCAACCCCACCGGCTTCCTCCCACAGTCCGAAGATGTGCAGGTTAGGGTGGATTGGCCATGTTAACTTGTCCCATAGTGCCCAGGGATGTGCAGGTTAGGGTGGATTGGCCATGTTAACTTGTCCCATAGTGCCCAGGGATGTGCAGGTTAGGGTGGATTGGCCATGCTAAATTGTCCCATAGTGCCCAGGGATGTGCAGGTTAGGGTGGATTGGCCATGTTAACTTGTCCCATAGTGCCCAGGGATGTGCAGTTTAGGGTGGATTGGCCATGCTAAATTGTGCCATAGCGCCCAGGGATGTGCAGGTTAGGGTGGATTGGCCATGCTAACTTGTCCCATAGTGCCCAGGGATGTGTAGGTTAGGGTGGATTGGCCATGCTAAATTGCCCCGTAGTGCCCAGGGATGTGCAGGTTAGAGGGATTGGCCATGTTAACTTGTCCCATAGAGCCCAGGGATGTGCAGGTTAGGGTGCATTGGCCATGCTAAATTGTCCCATAGTGCCCAGGTATGTGCAGGTTAGGGTGGATTGGCCGTGCTAAATTGTCCCTTAGTGCCCAGGGATGTGCAGGTTAGGGTGGACTGGCAATGCTAAATTGTCCCATAGTGCACAGGGATGTGCAGGTTAGGGTGGATTGGCCGTGCCAAATTGGACCGTATTGCCCAGGGATGTACAGATTAGGATGGATTGGCCATGCTAAATTGTCCCATAGTGTCCAGGGATTTTGCAGGTTAGGATGGATTGGCCATGCTAAATTGTCCCATAGTGCCCAAGATGTACAGGTTAGGGTGGATTGGCCATACTAAATTGTCCTGTAGTGCCCAGGGATGTGCAGGTTAGGGGGGAATTGGCCATGCTAAATTGCCCCATTGTGTCCAGGGATGTGCAGGTTAGGGGGATTGGCCATGCTAAATTGTCCCATAGTGTGCAGAGATATGCAGGTTAGGGTGGATTGGCCATGCTAAATTGTCCCATAGTGCCCAGGGATGTGCAGTTTAGGGTGGATTGGCCATGCTAAATTGTGCCATAGTGCCCAGGGATGTGCAGGTTAGGGTGGATTGGCCATGCTAAATTGTCCCATAGTGCCCAGGGATGTGCAGGTTAGGGTGGATTGGCATTGCTAAATTGCCCCATTGTGTCCAGCGATGTGCAGGTTAGGGGGGATTGGCCATGCTAAATTGTCCCATAGTGCCCAGGGATGTGCAGGTTAGGGTGGATTGGCCATGCTAAATTGTCCTGTAGTGCCCAGGGATGTGCAGGTTAGGGTGAATTGGCCATGCTAAATTGCCCCATTGTGTCCAGGGATGTACAGGTTAGGGTGGTTTGGCCATGCTAAATTTTCCCGTAGTGCCCACAGATAAACAGGTTAGGGTAGATTGGCCATGCTAAATTGTCCCATAGTGCCCAGGGATGTGCAGGTTAGGATAGGTTAACCGTGGAAAATGGTGGGGCGGTGGCGAGTGGGTCTGGATGGGATGCTTCGGAGGGCTGGTGTGGACCCGATGGGCTGAATGGTCTGTTTCCTCACTATCAGGATTTTACACAACCTTGTGTGGGATCATATTTGTAAGTTGGACTTTTATAAATCAATGACGCGGGTGCAAGGACCATATGCATCGCAGCTATATTTGCCAATGATAAAATGGAAAGTCAAGAGGAAGAGAGGGAGCCTACAAAGGGTTATGGTAAAGGGGCAAATGACCTGGGAGAAATGTGGACGTGCCCACTCTGGAAAAGGGAGACGCGGCTTCCTCACTATTTAAAAAGGACATGTCTGCCTGAGTGACTCAGAATACCTGAGGGAGCAGTAGTATCAACACTGTCAGAGAGTGAAACAGACCCTTTGGTCCAACCAGTCCATGCCGAACATGATCCCAAACTAAACGAGGCCCACACCTGCCTACTCCTGGCCCAAATCCCTCCAAACCTTTCCTATTCATGTACTGATCCAAATGTCTTTTAAACATTGTGACTGTCCCCACATCCACCCCTTCCTCTGGGAGTTATGAAGTTGAAGGCGTGTACTGTACGTTTAAGTGCTAGTCATGATGTGGAGGTGCTGGTGTTACACTGGAGTGGACCAAGTTAAAAAAAATCACACAACACCAGGTCCAACAGGTTTACTTGGAAACACCAGCTATCTCAAACGTTGAGAGGAAAGGTCCAAACACTTTTTTGATACAACTGTGCCACTAATGGAAGATGGTGAAGACAACAATCTTTATGACAAAGTGGGCGCATTAATCACCAACACCAGGCTGCAGAGATACTAATCTGATACTATTACCTGAGACCTCTTGAGAGAGGCTGAATAAACTGGGGCTGTTTTCCCTGAAGAATCGGAGACTGAGGGGTGACCTTTGTTTAGATTAGATTAGATTAGATTACAGTGTGGAAACAGGCCCTTCGGCCCAACAAGTCCACACCGACCCGCCGAAGCGAAACCCACCCCATACCCCTGCATTTACCCCTTACCTAACATTACGGGCAATTTAGCATGGCCAATTCACCTGACCTGCACATCTTTGGCCTGTGGGAGGAAACCGGAGCACCCGGAGGAAACCCACGCAGAATTGAACCCGGGTCTCTGGCGCTGTGAGGCAGCAGTGCTAACTACCGTGCCGCCGTGCCGTGCCACCGTGCCGACCTTATAGAAGTGTATAAAATCACGAATGGCACGGACAAGTTGAGTAGTCAAGTTCTTTTCCCCAAGGTAGGGGAGTCCAAAACTAGAGGGGCGTAGGTTTGAGGTGAGAAGAGAAAGATTTAAAAGGGGCCTAAGGGGCAACTTTTTCATACAGAGGGTGGTGGGTGTGTGGAATGAGCTGCCAGAGGAAGTGGTGGAGGCTGGTGCAATGACAGCATTTAAAAGGCATCTGGATGGGGACATGAATAGGAAGGGTTTAGAGGGAGATGGGCCAAGTGCTGGCAAATGGCACTAGATTAGAAGATCTGGTCAGCTTGGGCGAGTTGGACCGAAGGGTCTGTTTCCATGCTGTATATCTCTATGACTAGCTTTCGAAGCGCTGCTCCATCATCAGGTGGCTGTGCAGCAGGATCATAAGACAGAATTTATAGCAACAGGATTGCAGTGTCATGGTATGTAATATTGAACACACTTAGCTCGAGTCTTTCACCTTTTAGAATGATCATGTTAGTTTCGGTTCCTTCATTTGTAAATTCCCGAACTTTTTAAAGTTACATTCTCAGTATAGCTTTAACAACAGGCGCCATCGCAGCTCAGATAATGCACTGAAGGTGTGAGGTTAAAGTCTGTCTGTGCCCCAATGTTAGGTCAGACTGATTCCACTTCGAAAGTGGGATTTACAGAATCTTACATGGACGTATGCAGTTTTTGAGTAAACTGAAATGTGATTTGGTAAGTACATATTCACCCCACACACTTATATGTGTGTGTGTGTGCAGGGGAGACAGACTGAGTGTGTGCAGGTGCCTGTGAGTGTCCGTGAGAGGGTGTGAGTGTAATGGAGTATAAGTCTGTGAGAGGGTGTGTGTGTGAGGGGTGGGGTGTACGTGTGAGCATATGAGAGACAGCTTATGTTTGAGAAACGGTCTGCGTGAATGTGTGGGTCTGTAGGTGAGTGTGTGTGAGAGAGAGTGTATATTACAGTGGGGTCACCTGTAGTGTGAGAAGAACCCAAGGTCCCGGTTGAGGCCATCCCCATGGGTACCGAACTTGGATATCCACCTCTGCTTGCCCACTTTGCACTGTCGCCTGTTAAATTATACCCCAGGATATTAAAACCCAAACATCCTGCTCTCCAACAAATTGGGAAACACTTTCTATCAAAGGTACCCTTCCATATGAAACATACTCGCAGTATAAAGAAAGAAGACGACCCAGGGAGATCTTCAGTCGGAAGAGGGCGGCTGTGTGGTTTTGAAATTATTCAATGTAATTTTAATAAGTGTTTTATTGGAACAGCATATTGTCATAGAGTTGGAGACAGATAGTAGGCAGTTAAGAGAAAGTGGGGCTTAGAATTGTTACTTAATTGTTATTTTAGAGTTTAAAAAATAAATTGATGTTATTTTCTTTAAATCGTGGGACTTGGGAGTTCTCTGTTTTTAACAGGTTACGAGGCAAGGCGACCTTTTCTGGGTGTTTGGATTTACCTAACAGAGAGGTTCACCTCCGTGTTGTAACAATTCCACTCTCTGTGTAAAAAAATTGTCTTTTTAAAATGTTTCTCCTCTCATCTTAAAAATGTGCACCCTAGTCTTGAAATCCCCCCCATCCCAGGAAAAAGACAGTTGCCATTAACTCTGTCTAGACCCCTCAGTATTTTATAGGTCACCTCTCAACCTCCTACATTTCCAGTAGAAAACGTCCCAGCCCACCATCATAACTGAAACTTTCCATACCCGGCAATGTCTTGGTAAATCTCTTCTGAACGCTCTCCCGCTTAACAATATCCTTCCGGTAACAGAGCGGCACGGTGGCACAGTGGTTAGCACTGCTGCCTCACAGCGCCAGAGACCCGGGTTCAATTCCTGCCTCAGGCGACTGACTGTGTAGAGTTTGCACGTTCTCCCCGTGTCTGCGTGGGTTTCCTCCGGGTGCTCCGGTTTCCTCCCACAATCCAAAGATGTGCAGGTCAGGTGAATTGGCCATGCTAAATTGCCCGTAGTGTTAGGTAAGGGGTAAATGTAGGGGTATGGGTAGGTTGCGCTTCAACGGGGCGGTGTGGACTTGTTGGGCCGAAGGGCCTGTATCCACACTGTAAGTAATCTAATCTAATCTAATATAGAACTGGACACAGTATTCCAGAAGAGGCCTCACCCATGTCCTGTACAACCTCAACATGATGTCCCATTACATAACTATACACTCAGACATGGACAGGGCACTACAGCGCCGAGATAGAAGGCTGGAGGTGGAAGCCTACCTTGCAAAGTCCATGGTGGGCCCGCTCACCAGGTACTTGAACTTAAACTGGTAACATTCTGTGATCGTCTAAAATGGAAGAACTGGACAGTAAGCAATAGACAATCAAGCTCCCCTCACTGAGGATGGAACAACTGAAGGCTAGTATCCATATTTCCCCAGCACCCCACCAGTTCAGCCACACCAGCTGCTCTCACAAACGGGTTAGAGCACAGAAGGAGGACATTCAGTCCATCGTGTCCATCTGACGGGACCAACTGCATTGCTGGCAACACAAGTGAATATCTCAACTCTGCTTCAATGTTAGGAGAGTGCTCTGGACCAGGCCAGGCACCCCACTCGAACCTTTCAAGAAAGTTGCCCAGACCCTAACTTTGCCAGTTGTTTTAAGCAGGTGTAACGCGGGATATTCCAGGAGGGATGCAGGATTTATTTCCGGGATTACTGAATGAAACACAAACCAAAGTGAACTGAATACAGAATAACTTAACCGCTCCGAAAACCCAGCAGATGAGCCCAACTTAATGATGCAGTTCCAAATACTTGCGAACAATCCCCCATAAACACCCCTTGGCTAAAAAAAAAGGTACAATCAAACATGGGGTCTCACAGGCGAGCGAGAGAGAGAGAGAGAGATGACAGAGAGAGAGAGAGAGAGAGAGAGAGAGATGACAGAGAGAGAGAGAGAGATGACAGAGAGAGAGAGAGATGACAGAGAGAGAGAGAGAGAGAGAGAGATGACAGAGAGAGAGAGAGAGAGATGACAGAGAGAGAGAGAGAGATGACAGAGGGACTCAGCATGGAACACCTTCTTCCATGTCGCTGTTTCAAAGAAAAAGAAAGAACAAAGGAAATTTCCAGCCCAGGAACAGGCCCTTCGGCCCTCTAAGCCTGAGCCGATCCAAGTCCACTCTCTAAACCTGTCGCCCAACTCCTAGGCATCTGTATCCCTCTGCTCCCCACCTCCTCATGCATCTGTCCAGACGCATCTTAAATGAATCTCCCGTGCCTGCCTCTACCCCCTCTGCGTTCCAGGCACCCACCACCCTCTATTTGCCATGTGTATTACCCTTAAACCTTTTACCTCTCAGCTTGAAAACGTGACCTCTTGCTATTGAATCCTTCACCTTGGGAAAAAGCTTATCTCTGTCTACCCTGTCTATACCAACTTTGACCAGCTGCCTCTAAGTGACTGCTTTCAGCGAACAGCCAAACTGCAAAAACCAAACCAAACCAGAGAAAAGGTGAGCTGGAGGCACTGGCCGCTCCCCTTTCACTGCACAAGCAATTTTATTTTAAACTGGAAAGCGTTTTGCCTGAGACAATATCTGTTAGCTAGAATCAAACTGGTCCTAAAACCCTAGATGTTTCGGAATCACTGCTCCCTGAAGATAAGGGCAGCATAACCCTGTTAAAGGAACAACATCATCACAAGAGTTTCCAACTCAGTGAGACCCAGACTTCCACCACCCTCTGAGTGAAAATATTTCTCCCCTGAGCCTTCTATCTCTTCCCTTAAATCCACACCCCCTGGTTATTGACCACTCTACCGATAGAAACCGTGCCTTCCCATCCACTCTGCCTAGGCCCCTCAGGACTTTATTTATCTCTATCAAACTTCGCTGCTCCAAGAAATATAGTGATAATGGGGGGAAACGGTCTCCCATTAGGTGGATCACCAGCCATGATCTGTTTTAATGGTCCAGCAGACATAATGGGCTGAACAGCCTCCTCCTGTTCCTAAATTCAATGAACACAAAGGAACAATTGCGCAGGTCAGAACAGCAGAGGACTGAAGTACGGATGAGTGTATTTAGGCACTAAGAAAGGAAAGGTAGTTCAAGATGGCGGCACTGGCAGTGTACGGGCTTTTCAGCCTGTTCGTTCCAGGCCGGCGACATCCTTTCCTCTCTCTCTCTCTCTCCTTTTTATCTTTTTTTCTTTTACCTTTCTTTCTTCACATTCAGCAGTGTCGGAGGGGCAGGGGCTGCAGTATGGATTGGGATTCCTCAGTGCACAGGGCAGGGACTCCTGGCTGTGGTAGTCCTGGAGCCTGGACTCTTGGCAGTGACGGTGCCTGGAGTGGGGACTCCTGGCTCTGATAGGCCCACAGTCTGGACTCTTGTCAGTGGGGGTACCTGAAACAGGAACCCCTGGCAGTGGTAGGCCCGAAGCCTGGATTCTTGGCATTGGAAGTGCCTGGAGCAGGAACTCCTGGCTCTGGTAGGCCCAGAGCCCGGGCTTTATGCATTGGTGGTGCCTGGAGCAGGAACTCCTGGCTCTAGTAGGCCCGAAGCCTGGACTTTAGGCAGTGGTGGTGCCTGGAGCTGGGACTCCTGGCTCTGGTAGGCCTGAAGCCTGGATTCTTGGCAGTGGTGGTTCCTGGAGCAGGAGCTCCTGGCTCTGGTAGGCTCAAAGCCTGGACTCTTGGCAGTGGTGGTGCCTGGTACAGGAGCTCCTAGCTCTGGTAGGCCCAAAGCCTGGATTCTTGGCAGTGGTGGTGCCTGGAGCAGGAGCTCCTGGCTCTGGTAGGCCCAAAGCCTGGATTCTTGGCAGTGGTGGTGCCTGGAGCAGGAGCTCCTGGCTCTGGTAGGCCCAAAGCCTGGACTCTTGGCAGTGGTGGTGCCTGGAGCGGGGACTCCTGACTGTAGTAGGCCCAGAGCCTACATTCTTGCCAGTGGTGGTGCCTGGAGCTGGGACTCCTGGTTATGGTACAGTCATTGCCTGGATTCATGGTAGTGGCAGAGCCTGGAGTGGGAACTCCTGGCTCTGGTAGGCCCAGAGCCTGGATTCTTGGCAGTGGCAGTGTCTGGAGAGGGAACACTTGGCTCTGGTAGGCCCGGAGCCTGGACGTTTGGTGGCAGCAGCAAGGTGGATGTGCCTGGAACTCCTCGGCGTCATCGTTGCCCGTACCTGGAGCGGGAAAACTCCTTGAGGCCTGGAACACCTCACAGGGTCCTTGTAAAAGACCTGGAGCCACGCTTGAGCCCCAATTTGAACAGGAGATGATCTCACTGGAAGGGCGAAGGAGATAGAACCGAGCAACAAGGGAAGAGGGGAAAGATGGGAAATTGGTAGAGAGAGAGACGAAATGAAAAGTGCAAACAGAAAGGAGAGGAGGATGCAAAAAAGGAATGAGAGCAGGAAACGTAGAGAGGAGAGACAGAAGGATTGCAGTGAACGGATGAAAGTAGGAACAGAAGACCAGGAAAGGGAAGGTCAAGTCTAAAAGGAAGGTGCGAGGGAAGAAGTTGGAAAACATTGCAGTACTGGACACCAAAAGTGAAAGCTCAAGTGAATTTGTGAAGCCAGATTTTCAATCTAGGTTTGGTTTTACCCCACCGTGAGTACGCTGAAGAGAGCAAGTTACCTGAGGGTCTTCCTCATTCGTGTAGATCTGTGAACCAAAGGAAACAAGGAAAGGCGTAAGGAAAACCATCAGCCGTGGATCAGTGAGTGGAAGTCAGTGTTTCAGAATTGAAGCTAACGTCAACAAAATACTCACGGCTAAAATCAGCATCCGTAGCTGTTTAAAGGAAGGCAGAAGATAGTTTTAATGGGTATACATGTTTCCATGGCTGCTCATGTTGCGTTACTACACACCGATTAAATCTTTCATTTAAATATATTCTGCCCCGTCCTCCGCCAAATGCCTTCGCTTCCGTGTATCAGCCCCCACGGCCCAGCCGGTAGTGCTCTAGCCTCTGGCGTTCCCGGCGCCGGGATTGAGGGAATTGTTGTATCGTTTGATAAGGGCTGCCACTGCGGGGGGGGTCCTCTTAGGTCGGTCCAAAATGCTCCCAGGGTCACGAGCACTAACAGCAAGGGAGTTCGCCAATATTTCTGCCCCTCAGCCGGCATCAGTACACAGACCAGAGGTCCGTGCTCCTCCTCCCGGCCTACAAGGAGAAACCAAGGCATGAGGACATGGCACAGAGAGTGAAACTGTGCTGGTCTGAGGCAACTTTGGTATGCTTTCCTTTATTGATCAGAGTACAAGAGTTGGAAGATCGTGTTGCGGCTGTACAGGACACTGATGAGGCCACTGTTGGAATATTGCGTGCAATTCTGGTCTCCCTGCTGTAGGAAAGATGTTGTGAAACTTGAAAGGGTTCAGAAACAATTTACCAGGATGTTGGAGGGTTTGAGCTACAGGGAGAGGCTGAACAGGCTGAGGCTGTTTTCCCTGGAGCGTCGGAGGCTGAGGGGTGACCTTATAGAGGTTTATAAAATCATGAGAGGCATGGATAGGATAAATAGACAAAGTCTTTACTCAGGGGGGTGGGGGAAGTCCAGAACGAGAGGGCATAGGTTTAGGGTGTGAAGGGAAAGATATAAAAGAGACCTAAGGGGCAACTTTTTCACACAGAGGGTGGTGCGTGTATGGAATGAGCTGCCAGAGGAAGTGGTGGAGGCTGGTACAATGACAACATTTAAGAGGCATTTGGATGGGGACGTGAATAGGAAGGGTTTGGAGGGATATGGGCCGGGTGCTGGCAGGTGGGACTAGATTGGGTTGGGATATCTGGTCGGCATGGACGGGTTGGACCGAAGGGTCTGTTTCCATGCTGTAGGGAATCTAATCTACACTCATCCCTGGAACGTCTGGATAACAAGGGCACCTACGTCAGGCTCCGACTGATTGACTTTCGTTCTGCCTTCAACACCATAGTTCCAACACACCTCATCTCCAAAGCCCGAGACCTGGGACTCTGCTCTCCCATTCTGCAACTGGATCCTCAACTTCCTGACCTGAAAGCAGTAACGTGGCACCTCCTCCACAACAATCCTCAACACCAGTGCCCCGCAAGGCAGTGCACTCAGCCCCTTACTGTACTCCTTACACACTCACAACGGTGTGCCTATATTCAGCTCAAACTCCATTCACAAATCTGCTGTTGACCCCACTGTAGCGGGTCAGATCACAAACAACGACCAGACAAAGCACAGCAAAGAGACGGAGAGCTCAGCGGCGTGGTGTAAAGACTACAATCTCTCCCTCCTTGTCAGCAAAACTGGCTGATCGCTGACATCAGGAAGCCGAGTTGGAGGACACACACCCCTGTCTGTATCATGTTGCTGAGGCGGAGGGGGTCATTTTCCTAGGAGGGAAAATCATCGACAATCTATCCTGGTCCACTCACGTCAACGCAACAGTCCAGAAGGTAGACCAATGCCTCGACTGCTTCAGGAGGCCAAGGACATTTGGCAAGTCCACAATGACTCTTAGCCATTTTAACAGATGAGCCGTAGAAAGCAGTCGAACCGGATGTATCACGGCTTGGTACGGCAACTGCTCTGCCCAGGACCACAGGAAATTACAGAGCGATGTGAGCACAGCACAGTCCATCACAAAGACCAGCCTCCCATCCTATGGCTCCGTCTATACTTCCCGCTGCCTCGGGAAAACAGCCAACATAATCAAAGACACCACCCAGCCCAGTTATAGTCTCTTCCACCATCGTCCATCAGACAGATGATACTGAAGTGGGAAAATACACACCAACAGATTCAAGAACAGCTTCTCCCACGCTGTTATCAGATTTAGAGTAGCACGGTGGCTCAGTGGTTAGCCCCACTGCCTTACAGCGGCAGGGAGCTGGGTTCGATTCCACCCTCAGGCAACTGTCTGTGTGGAGTTTGAACATTCTCCCCCTGCCGTATCTGCGTGGGTTTCCTCCGGGTGCTCTGGGTTCCTCCCACAGTCCAAAGAATTGCAGGTTAGGGTGGATCGGCCATGCTAAATTGTCCCCTAGTGCCCAGGGATGTGCAGGTTAGGGTGGATTGGCCATGCTAAATTGTCCCCTAGTGCCCAGGGATGTGCAGGTTAGGGTGGATTGGCCATGCTAAATTGTCCCATAGTGCCCAGGGATGTGCAGGTTAGGGTGGATTGGCCGTGCTAAATTGTCCCATAGTGCCCAGGGATGTGCAGGTTAGGGTGGATTGGCCATGCTAAATTGTCCCATAGTGTCCAGGGATGTGCAGGTTAGGGTGGATTGGCCATGCTAAATTGTCCCATAGTGCCCAGGGATGTGCAGGTTAGGGTGGATTGGCCATGCTAAATTGTCCCATAGTGCCCAGGGATGTGCAGGTTAGGGTGGATTGGCCATGCTAAATTGTCCCATAGTGTCCAGGGATGTGCAGGTTAGGGTGGATTGGCCATGGGAAATGCCGGGTCACAGGGATGGAGTAGACGGGGTGGGTCGGCGTGGGGTGCTGTATAGAGGGTCGGAGTGAGCCAAATGGCCTGCTTCCACACTGTAGGGAATCCATGCCTCCCCGTTTGTTGTTATCACTCTCACACTGTGACTGCAGTGGTGGTGAGGGAGGGGCTTGGTTGCTGACAGAGATAGTACAGTCCCTGCCTCATTCCACCCCATCCATGTCACTGTTAGCTCTATACTTGACCATTCCAAAGCATTCCCGGCTGATCACTCAGCCTCTGTAACCTCGATGCTGTCCCAAACGATGCCAGCTTAGGTCTAACCAAACTGTTCCCATGACACCCTACCGTGCTCAGACAGCGAACTGTCTCCCGCTTCAGCAGCAGCTCAAAGTTTTAAAATTGTCAATCCCACAGATAATCCTTTCCATGCCTCTGGCAACCACTCCCTCATCTCAATAACATCTTCCAACCCCGACACCCCCTCCCCATCTCTGTCGCCCCCTCCAGCCCCCTACACCCCCTCCCTATCCGTCACCCACTCCAGCCCCCTACACCCCCTCCCTATCCGTCACCCACTCCAGCCCCCTACACCCCCTCCCTATCCGTCACCCACTCCAGCCCCCTACACCCCCTCCTGATCTCTACCACCCCCTCCAGCCCCCTACACCCCCTCCCTATCTCTGTCACCCCCTCCAGACACCTACACCCCCTCCCTATCTCTGTCACCCCCTCCAACCCCTACACCCCCTCCCTATCTCTGTCACCCCCTTCAGCCCCCTACACCCCCTCCCTATCTCTGTCACCCCCAACAGCCCCCTACAACCCCTCCCTATCCATCACCCCTCCAGCCCCCTACACCCCCTCCCTATCCTTCACCCCCTGCAGCACCCTACACCCCCTCCATATCTCTATCACCCCCTCCAGTCCCCCACACCCCCTCCCTATCCCTCATCGCCTCCAGCCCCCTACACCCCTCCCTGTCCGTCACCCACTCCAGCCCCCTTCACTCCCCTCCCGATCTCTATCACCCTCTCCAACCCACTACAGCACCTCCTTATCTCTGTCACCCCCTACAGCCCCCTACACACCCTCCCTATACATCACCCCCTACAGCCCCCTACATCCCCTCCCTATCCGTCACCCACTCCAGCCCCCTACACCCCCTCCCGATCTCTATCACCCTCTCCAGCCCCCTACATCCCCTCCTTTTCTCTATTACCCCCTCCAGCCCCTACACCACCTTCCTATCGCTGTCTCCCCCTCCAGCCGCTACACCTCCTCCCTATCTGTCACCCCCTCCAGCCCCCTATACCCCCTCCCTGTCTCTGTCACCCCCTCCAGCCTCCTACACAGCCTCCCTACCTCTGTTACCCGCTCCAGCCTTTACACCCCCTCCTTATCTCTGTCACACCGTCTAGCCCCTACACCCCCTTCCTATCTCTGTCACTTCCTCCAGCCCCCTACACCCCCTCCCTATCCGTCACCCCCTCCAGCCCCCTACACCTCCTCCCTATCTCGATCACCCACTCCAGCCCCCTTAATCCCCTCCCTATCTCTATCACCCCCTCCAGCCCTCTACACCCCCTCTATAACTCTTTTACCCACTCCAGCCCCTATACCCCCTCCCTATCGCTGTCACCCCCTCCAGCCCCTACACCCCCTCTGTATCTGTCACCCCCTCCAGCCCGTAAACCCCATCCCTGTCTCTGTTACCACCTCCAGCCTCTACACCCCCTCCCTATATCCGTCACCCCCTCCAGCCCACTACACGTCTTCCCTATGTCTGTCACCGCCTCCAGGCCCTACACCCTCTCGCTATCTCTGTCAACCTCTCCAACCCCTACAACCACTCTCTATCTCTGTCACCCCCTCCAGCCCCTAAACCCCTCCCTACCTCTGTCACCCTCTCCAGCCTCCTACACCTCCCTATGTGTCACCCCCTCCAGCCCCTAAACCCCCTCCCTATCTCTGTCACCCCCCCCACCCCAGCCCCCTACACCCCCTCCCTATCTGTCACCCACTCCAGCCCCAAACTCCCACCCTGTCTCTGTCACCCCCTCCAGCCCCTACACCCGCTCCCTATCTCTGTCACCCCCTCCAGCCCCTACACCCCCTCCCTATCTCTGTCACCCCCTCCATCCCCCTACACGCCCTCCCTATCTCTGTCACCCCCTCCAGCCCCAACAGCCCCCCCATCTCTGTCACCCACTCCAGCTCCTACAACCCCTCCCCATCTCTGTCACCCCCTCCAGCCCCTACATCCCCTGCCTATCTCTGTCACTCCCTCCAGCCCCTACACCCCCTCCCTATCTCTGTCACCCCCTCCAGCCCCCTACACAACCTCCCTATCTCTGTCACACCCTCCAGCCCCTACACCCCCTCCCTATCCGTCACCCCCTCCCTATCTCTGTCACCCTCTCCAGCCCCGACACCCTCGCTCCATCTCTGTCACCCCCTCCAGCCCCTACACCCCTCCCAACTCTGTCACCCCCTCCAGCCCTCTACACCCCTCCCTATCTCTTTCACCCCGACCCTATCTCTGTCACCTCCTCCAGCCCCCTACGCCCTTCCCTATCTGTCACCCCTAACCAGCCCCAACACCACTTCCCTACCTCTGTCACCCCCTCCAGCTCGTACACCCCCTCCCTATCTCTGTCACCCCCTCCAGCCCCTACACACCCTCCCTATCTCTGTAACCCCCTCCAGCCCCTACACCCCCTCCCTATCTCTGTCACTCCCTCCTGCCCCTACACCCCTCCCCTATCTCTGTCACCCCCTCCAGCACCCTACTCCCCCTCCCCATCTCTGTCACCTCCTCCAGCCCCCTACACCCCCTCCCTATCCGTCACCCCCTCCAGCCCCCTACACCCCTCCCTATCTCTGTCACCCCATCCCTATCCGTCACCCCCTCCACTCCCCTACACCCCCTCTCTAGCTCTGTCACCCTTTCAGAAACCTACACCCCTTCCCTATCTCTGCCACCCCTCCAGCCTCAACCGCCCCCATCTCTGTCACCCCCTCCAGCTCGTACACCCCCTCCCTATCTCTGTCACCCCCTCCAGCCCCTACACACCCTCCCTATCTCTGTAACCCCCTCCAGCCCCTACACCCCCTCTCTATCTCTGTCACCACCTCCATCCCCCGACACCCCCTCCCTATCTCTGTCACCCCCTCCAGTCCCCTCCTTATCTCTGTCACACCCTCCAGCCCCCTACACCCCCTGCCTACCTCTGTCACCCCCTCCAGCCCTTATATCCCCACCCTATCTCTGTCACCCCCTCCAGTCCACTACACCCCCTCCCTATCTCTGTCACCCTCTCCAGCCCCCTACACCCCCTCCCTATCTTTGTCACCCCCTCCAGCCCTTTAAACCCCCTCCCTACCTCTGCCACCCCCTCCAGACCCTACACCCCCTCCCTCTGTCACATCCTCCAGCCCCGACACCCTCTCTCCATCTCTGTCACCTTCCTCCAACCCCTATATCACCTCCCTATCTGTCACATCCTCCAGACCCAACACCCCCTCTACATCGCTGTTACCTCCACCACCCCCCTACAGCCCCTCCCTGTCTCTGTCACCCCTTCAAGCCCCTACACCCCCTCCCTATCTCTGTCACCCCCTCCAGCCCTTAAACCCACTCCCTTTCTCTGTTACCCCCTCCAGCCCTCCACACCCCCTATTGCTATCACACCTGCCAGCCCCCTACACCCCCTCCCTATCTGTCACCCCCTCTAGCCCCTACACCCCCTATCTGTCACCCGCTCCAGCCTCAACTTCCCCTGTCTCTATCACCCCCTCCAGACCCTACACTCCCTCCCTATCTCTGTCACATCCTCCAGCCCCAACACCCCCCTCCCTTTCTCTGTCACCCCCTCCAGCCCCCTACACCCCCTCCCTATCTGTCACCCCCTCCAGCCCCTACATACCCTCCCTATCTCTGTCACCCCCTCCAGACCCTTACACCCCCTCTCTATCTCTATCACCCCCTCCAGTCCCCTACACACCCTCCCTATCTGTCACCCCCTCCAGCCCCTACATACCCTCCCTATCTCTGTCACCCCCTCCAGACCCTTACACCCCCTCCCTATCTCTATCACCCCCTCCAGTCCCCTACACACCCTCCCTATCCATCACCCCCTCCAGCCCACTACACCCCCTCCCTACCTCTGTCACATCCTCCAGCCCCGACACCCTCTCTCCATCTCTGTCACCCACTCCAGCCCCCTACACCCCCTCCCTATCTCTGTCACCTCTCCAGCCCCTACATACCCTCCCTATCTGTCACTCCCTCCAGCCCCTACACCCCCTCCCTATCTCTGTCAGCCCCTCCAGCCCCCTACACCCCCTCCCTAATTCTGTCACCCCCTCCAGCCCCTACACCCCCTCCCTATCTCTGTCACCCCCTCCAGCCTCCTCCATATCCGTCACCCCCTCCAGTCCCCTACACCCCCTCCCTAACTCTGTCGCCCCCTATAGCCCCTACATCACCTCCCTATCTCTGTCACCCCCTCCAGCCCCCTACACTCCCTCCCTATCTCTGTTACCCCCTATAGCCCCTCCCTATCTCTGTCACCCCCTCCAGCCTCTACACCCCCTCCCTATCTCTGTCACCCCCTCCAGCCTCTACACCCCCTCCCTTTCTCTGTCACCTCCACCAGCCCCCTACACCCCCTATCTATCTGTCACCCCCTCCAGCCCCCAACACCACCTCCCTGTCTCTGTCACCACCTCCAGCCCCTACACCCCCTCCCTATCTCTGTCACACCCTCCAGCAACTACACCCCTCCCTATCTCTTTCACCCCCTCCAGCCCCTACATACCCTCCCTATCTCTGTCACTCCCTCCAGCCCCTTACAACCACACCCTATCTGTCACTCCCTCCAGCCCCTACACCCCCTCCTTATCTGTCACCCCCTCCAGTCCCTACATAACCTCCCTATCTCTGTCAACCCTCCAGCCCCCTACAAACACTCCCTATCTGTCACTCCCTCCAGCCCCTGCACCCTCTCCCTATCTGTCACTCCCTCCAGCCCCTACACCCCCTCCCTAATTCTGTCAATCCCTCCAGCCCCCTACACCCCCTCCTTATCTCTGTCACCCCCTCCACCTCCTTCCTATCTCTGTCACCCCCTCCACCCCCTCCCTATCTCTGTCACCCCCTCCAGCCCCTATACCCCCTCCCTATCTCTGTCAACCCCTCCAGCCTCAACAGCCCCTCCCTATCTCTGTCACCCACTCCAGCCTCCTACACCCCCTCCTTATCTCTGTCTCCCCCTCCAGCCCCTACACCCCCTCCCTATCTCTGTCACCCCCTCCAGCCCCCTACACCCCCTCCCTATTTCTGTCACCCCCTCCAGCCCCGTACACTTCCCTATCTGTCACCCCCTCCCTATCTCTGTCACCCCCTCCAGCCCCTACACCCCCTCCCTATCCATCACTCCCTCAAGCCCCTACACCCCCTCCCTATCTCTGTCACCCCTCTAGCCCCCTATACCCCCTCCCTGTCCGTCACCCCCTCCAGCCGCTACATCCCCTCCCTATCCGCCACCCCCTCCTGCCCCCTACACCCCCTCCCTATCTCTATCACCCCTCCAGCCCCTACACCCCCCTCCTCTATCACCCCCTCCAGCCCCTACACCCCCTCCCTATCTCTGTCACCCCCTCCAGCCCCCTACACCCCCTCCCTATCTCTGTCACCCCCTCCAGCCCCCTATACCCCCTCCCTATCTCTATCACCCCCTCCAGCCCCTACACCCCCTCCCTATCTCTGTCACTCCCTCCAACCCCTACATTTCCACCCTATCTCTGTCAGCTTCGTGCTTTCTGGATCTCTGCTCTCCTCCTAACCCAGTGTCTTGCCCGCCCTCTCTCAAACCAACTCCTGACGGTTGTCCCTGGGGCCCTAAGTGCTGTAATTCTCTCCCTCTGGCTCCCTCTCTGTCCCTGAGCCACCTGAAAACCAATCTCTCTGCTTAAGCTTACAATGTCTACCCCTGAAATCTCCTCGTGCGTCGGGCGGTCAAACCATTAATGCTCCTGGCTTCCTGCATTCAAGGCACAATATAAATTTGTGAAGTTGTTGTTGTTTTGAGGATGAGTTGGCGCGAGGGCTGAACACATCACAGAAGAATTTCTTTTCCTCAATCACTTTGACCGTCACTCCCCTGCCTTTCCCTCGGCCCGAGAAAGCTGGTATTGATGAAAGACTTACGTATTTCTTCTGGAGAGCGTCGTAGCATCCCATCATCCTACAGAAAACAGAACAACCGCCTGGTCAATATTGGGTGTGAACTGAAACAATAACCGACCATTACCGGCTGGGTATGTCTTGGGAGCCTCACTTTACTCGAGACCAGCCCCTCATTCCCGCTCTTGGCCAGTGACGCTCACACAGAAGGCTGCTGACAAAGTAGTGGAGCCTCCAAAAGTAGGCAGCGCTGGCGGGAATAGGGCGCAGATGGTTGGTAAGGCACCGAGCAGGGGAGCTCGAGCGGTCGAGCGGAGGGAAGGGTGTCTTTGCCCGAAAGAGGCCCCCTCCCCCCGTGCGGAGAATAAGGGGCACACAAAGGAAGGCCTCAACCAGATATGAACTCCAGCCTTAGTTCCACATAAACACCCGCTGTTTTCTCAGCTGAACCTCGACGTTTGGAAAGACCCTGAAGGGGAATGAAAAATCCCCGCAACGTGAGCCATTTAACTCTCCCTTTCCAACAGCTTCTACAGCTTTTGGTCTGGAGGGAAGCTCTTATGAGGAAAGGCTGAGAGACTTGGGTCTGTTCTCATTGGAAAGAAGAAGACTAAGAGGGGATTTGATAGAGACATACAAGATGGTCAGAGAATTGGATAGAGTAGACAGTGAGAGTCTTTTTCCTAGCATGGTGACGTCAGCTTGTACATGGGGGCATAACTACAAATTGAGGGGTGATAGGTTTAAGACCAATGTCAGAGGCAGGTTCTTTACGCAGAGAGTGGTAAGGGAGTGGAATGCCCTACCTGCTAAGGTAGTCAACTGAGCCGCATTAGGGAGATGTAAACAATCCTTGGATAAGCCCATGGATAGTGTGGGGAGGGGGGAGCTGAGAGTAGTTCACAGGTCGGCGTAACATTGAAGGCCGAGGTTCTGCACTGTATTGCTCTATGTTCTATGTTCTACGCATGTAGCACCTTCAGTGTACGGTCTCCAACTCACGTCGGTCATCAATCTGCGTCTGACAGCAACGCAAGTGGGTCAGTCACTTGGTCCTGTGGAAACAATCGCGCTGAAGAGAGAGACAGGTTTCCACGGCGACACTAACAACCAATTTCTGGTAATCGAATGGGCTCAGAATGTGGCTCACAAGGATTCACTCGAAACGACATGCATTCATAACCCCAACCTCCGCAAACAAAAGGAATATGTCCAGCCCCTGCACTGTTATTTGAATTGCCTGGGAGATTACGGGAGGCCATTGGTTTCTCCATGGCGACAGGCTGACCAATCAGAATCATCCTTTTCTCCTGCACTTTAGTTTGTTGCAATTGTGTAATTTTATGACATTCCTGTTGTCCTCATGACTGCAAATAGAAAATCTTCAACGACCTGCCTCTCTTTTCAATACCTGGGATGGTAGCGGACAACTGAGCCAGTGGTCGGTTTTCACATTTCTCCCAAACTTGGGAGACCCCCTCCAGCTCCTGCATCCTCTCTCCCTGTTTCTGGACTAGCACTGCAACTGCCTGCAATTCCAGTACTCTATCTCTATAACCTCCTCCAACATCTGCTCACCAATCTCTGTGAGTGTTTCAAGCCCCTACACCCCCTCCTTATCTCTGTCACCCCCTCCAGCCCCTACACCCCCT
Source organism: Chiloscyllium plagiosum (assembly GCF_037043375.1). Classification (NCBI taxonomy): domain Eukaryota; kingdom Metazoa; phylum Chordata; class Chondrichthyes; order Orectolobiformes; family Hemiscylliidae; genus Chiloscyllium; species Chiloscyllium plagiosum. Next base: position 53,899,512 of record NW_028270188.1, read on the forward strand.
CCCTATCTCTGTCACCCCCTCCAGCCCCTCCCTATCTCTGTCCTCCCCTCCAGCCCCTACACCCCCTCCCTATCTCTGTCACCTCCTCCAGCCCCTACACCCCCTCCCTATCTCTGTCACCCCCTCAGGCCCCCTACACCCCCTCCCTATCTCTGTCACCCCCTCAGGCCCCCTACACCCCCTCCCTATCTCTGTCACCCCCTCCAGCCCCTCCCTATCTCTGTCACCCCCTCCAGCCCCTACACCCCCTCCCTATCTCTGTCACCTCCTCCAGCCCCTACACCCCCTCCCTATCTCTGTCACCCCCTCAGGCCCCCTACACCCCCTCCCTATCTCTGTCACCCCCTCAGGCCCCCTACACCCCCTCCCTATCTCTGTCACCCCCTCCAGCCCCTACACCTCCTCCCTATCTCTGTCACCCCCTCCAGCCCCCTACACCCCCTCCCTATCTGTGTCACCCCCTCCAGCACCAACACACCCCTCCCTATCTCTGTCACCCCCTCCAACCCCTCCACTCCTATCTCCCTAGGAACTATATACAAATGGAAGTAGTTGTCATCACAAGATGTGCTGGAAATGTTTTGAACAATTCTGCAGAATAGAGATGAATTTCCACAAACCATTTCACAATTTGAGTGGATCCTGGGCAGCTGTCATCCTCCCTTAGAATCTTGACACAAAGATCTGAGGAAACAACAAGTTACAGACTGGGTTTCTTCAGCACAAACACTACCATCCATGAAAACGCACCAGAAATCAAAATGTATGAACCCAGAAAAATCTGTCACAGTTAGCAACAGGAGGAGGCCATGTGGCCCTCTGAGCTGGATCTACCATTCAATCAGAATATATCTGATCTGTGGCTTAGCTGCATCTACCCATCCTGGCTCCATAACCCTGAACGCCTCGAAATTCTGAAGCTCTCAGTTTTGAGGCAATTATCCCACACCAAACGACAGCGGCGGCACTGCTGCCTCACCTCGCCAGGGACCCAGGTTCAATCCCACCCTTGGCTCATTATCCATATGGAGTTTGCATGTTCTCTCCGTGTCTGCGTGGGTTTCCTCCCACAATCCAAAGAGGTGCAGGTTAGGGTGGATTGGCCATGCTAAATTGTCCCATAGTGCCCAGGGATGTGCAGGTTAGGGTGGATTGCCCATGCTAAATTGTCCCGTAGTGTCCAGGGATGTGCAGGTTAGGGTGGATTGCCCATGCTAAATTGTCCCGTAGTGCCCTGGGATGTGCAGGTTAGGGTGGATTGGCCATGCTAAATTGTCCTGTAGTGCCCAGGGATGTGTAGGTTAGGGTGGAATGGCCATGCTAAATTGTCCCGTAGTGCCCTGGGATGTGCAGGTTAGGGTGGATTGCCCATGCTAAATTGTCCTGTAGTGCCCAGGGATGTGTAGGTTAGGGTGGAATGGCCATGCTAAATTGTCCCGTAGTGCCCTGGGATGTGCAGGTTATGGTGGATTGGCCATGCTAAATTGTCCTGTAGTGCCAGGGATGTGCAGGTTAGGGTGGATTGGCCATGCTAAATTGTCCCATAGTGCCCAGGGATGTGCAGGTTAGGGTGGATCGGCCATGCTAAATTGTCCCATAGTGTCCAGGGATGTGCAGGTTAAGGTGGATTGGCCATGCTAAATTGTCCCATAGTGCCCAGGGATGTGCAGGTTATGGTGGATTGGCCATGCTAAATTGTCCTGTAGTGCCAGGGATGTGCAGGTTAGGGTGGATTGGCCATGCTAAATTGTCCCATAGTGCCCAGCGATGTGCAGGTTAGGGTGGATTGGCCATACTAAATTGTCCTGTAGTGCCCTGGGATGTGCAGGTTAGGGTGGATTGGCCATGGTATATTGTCCCATAGTGCCCAGGAATGTGTAGGTTAGGGTGGATTGGCCATGCTAAATTGTGCCGTAGTGCCCTGGGATGTGCAGGTTAGGGTGGATCGGCCATGCTAAATTGTCCCATAGTGTCCAGCAATGTGCAGGTTAAGGTGGATTGGCCACGCTAAATTGTCCTGTAGTGCCAGGGATGTGCAGGTTAGGGTGGATTGGCCATGCTAAATTGTCCCATAGTGCCCAGCGATGTGCAGGTTAGGGTGGATTGGCCATGCTAAATTGTCCTGTAGTGCCCTGGGATGTGCAGGTTAGGGTGGATTGGCCATGGTATATTGTCCCGTAGTGCCCAGGGATGTGTAGGTTAGGGTAGATCGGCCATGCTAAATTGTCCCATAGTGTCCAGGGATGTGCAGGTTAAGGTGGATTGGCCACGCTAAATTGTCCTGTAGTGCCCAGCGATGTGCAGGTTAGGGTGGATTGGCCATGCTAAATTGTCCTGTAGTGCCCTGGGATGTGCAGGTTAGGGTGGATTGGCCATGCTAAATTGTCCCATAGTGCCCTGGGATGTGCAGGTTAGGGTGGATTGGCCATGCTAAATTGTCCCATAGTGCCCTGGGATGTGCAGGTTAGGGTGGATTGGCCATGGTATATTGTCCCATAGTGCCCAGGAATGTGTAGGTTGGGGTGGATTGGCCATGCTAAATTGTCCTGTAGTGCCCTGGGATGTGCAGGTTAGGGTGGATTGGCCATGCTAAATTGTCCCATAGTGCCCAGGGATGTGCAGGTTAGGGTGGGTTGGCCATGCTAAATTGTCCTGTAGTGCCCTGGGATGTGCAGGTTAGGGTGGATTGGCCATGCTAAATTGTCCCATAGTGCCCAGGGATGTGCAGGTTAGGGTGGATTGGCCATGCTAAATTGTCCCATAGTGCCCAGGGATGTGCAGGTTAGGGTGGATTGGCCATGCTAAATTGTCCTGTAGTGCCCTGGGATGTGCAGGTTAGGGTGGATTGGCCATGCTAAATTGTCCTGTAGTGCCCTGGGATGTGCAGGTTAGGGTGGATTGGCCATGCTACATTGTCCCATAGTGCCCAGGGATGTGCAGGTTAGGGTGGATTGGCCATGCTAAATTGTCCCATAGTGCCCTGGGATAGGTTGGCCAGCATGGTAAGATGGGAAAAGCAGAGTGAGGGTAGGAGGGTGAGTCTCTGTGGGATGCTCTTCAGAGGGTTGGTGTGAACTCAATGGGTCAAATGGCCTGCTTCCCCGCTGTAGGGATTCTCTGGTCCTCTTGATGAGGTGGGTGTGCTGATAATCAAGGACTTTTTGAGGTGCAGAAGTAGGCCATTCAGTCCATCGTACCTCACCAGCACTGCCCTGACACCACTCTGAATCCGTTCCCCCATAAGCCCTGAAAATTGTGTCTGGCTGTTTTACAGAACCTGCAGCTCTGAGAAAGCATCCCAAAACCTCCTCGTCCAGCCTACGAGAGTCAGTGCTGCTATAATGCGCGAATTGGTAGAACGCGATGGGAGAATTTAGACCGTTGTTTGTAGAACGCGAACTTTCCTTACCTGTACTGGCTCTAACAAGATTCTGGGTCTCATTGGTTTAAATGGTGCTGCTATTGAGTGACTTTCTTCTAACATAGAATCGCACGGGGAATGGAACTATAGCTGTATCAGAACAGACTGTACTCCCAATATGGTAAAAACAATGACTGCAGATGCTGGAAACCAGATTCTGGATCAGTGGTGCTGGAAGAGCACAGCAGTTCAGGCAGCATCCGAGGAGCTTCCTGAATTGCTGTGCTCTTCCAGCACCATTGATCCAGAATCTGTACTCCCAATATGATTGTTCCAATTCATAACAGCTTCAAATCACACGTAAATATTCCTACCCCTCTTATTCATTCGCACTCAATATTCCTTCTTGTGCAATACCTCCCACATCAAGGTAGACAAAGTGCATTCCTAATGAAGGGCTTTCGCCTCCTGCTCCTCGGATGCTGCCTGCTTTTCCAGCACTACCCCAATCCTGACTCTAATCTCCAGCATCTTCAGTCCTCACTTTTGCCAAACTGCGTTTCCTTCCTATTCAGCTGTTCCAACGTGATTCCATACCCTGGTCCCCTGAATGACGCTCCCCACTACACTGATACCGTCTTTGTCAGAACACTGCAACCCCCTCTGCCTTTCACTAGTTTCCCAATCTTCCTGAATCTTCACACAACCGTTGCCAGCCCAGTCTCTAGACTATTCATCCAGAAATGTTGGAGGAACCACGTCACTGTAGATGGAAGGCACTCGGGCTGTACGGAAGGTAATCCGAAGCAGAGTAAGGGAGTGAGATGTGTTCCTAACCACGATTAATGATACGTCCATGGTCACCATCACCAAGAGATACTTTCCATTTTGGATTTAGGAAGTTCTGCCAGTTTCTGAGGTGGGACTCAAACTCACGTGAGCAAACTGGGGGCTCAGTGACACTACCACTATGCCACTGTCTCCACCGGCTATGGAGCGGGATGGTCAGTGGGCCCTGAGGTGGGGATGGTCAGTGGGCCCAGGGGTGGGGTCTGGAGAGGGGATGGTCAGTGGGGTCTGGGGTGGGGATGGTCAGTGGGGTCTGGGGTGGGGATGGTCAGTGGGCCCTGGGGTGCGGTTTGGGGTGGGGATGGTCAGTGGGTCCTGGGGTGGGGATGGTCAGTGGGGTCTGGGGTGGGAATGGTCAGTGGGTCCTGGAGTGGGGATGGTCAGTGGGCCCTGGGGTGCGGTTTGGGGTGGGGATGGTCAGTGGGTCCTGTGGTGGGAATGGTCAGTGGGTCCTGGAGTGGGGATAGTCAGTGAGGTCTGGGGTGGGGATGGTCAGTGGGGTCTGGGGTGGGGATGGTCAGTGGGCCCAGGGGTGGGGTCTGGGGTGGGGATGGTCAGTGGGATCTGAGGTGGGGATGGTCAGTGAGGTCTGGGGTGCGGTTTGGGGTGGGGATGGTCAGTGGGTCCTGGGGTGGGGATGGTCAGTGGGGTCTGGGGTGGGGATGGTCAGCGGGTCCTGTGGTGGGAATGGTCAGTGGGTCCTGGAGTGGGGATAGTCAGTGGGGTCTGGGGTGGGGATGGTCAGTGGGGTCTTGGGTGGGGATGGTCAGTGAGGTCTAGGGCATGGATGGTCAGTGGGCCCAGGGGTGGGGATGGTCAGTGGGGTCTGGGGTGGGGATGGTCAGTGGGGTCTGGGGTGGGGATGGTCAGCGGGGTCTTGGGTGGGGATGGTCAGTGAGGTCTAGGGCATGGATGGTCAGTGGGCCCAGGGGTGGGGATGGTCAGTGGGGTCTGGGGTGGGGATGGTCAGCGGGGTCTGGGGTGGGGATGGTCAGCGGGGTCTGGTGTGGGGATGGTCAGTGAGGTCTGTGGTGGTGATGGCCAGTTGGGTTTGGGGTGGAGATGGACAGTGGGATCTGGGGTGGGGATGGTCAGTGAGGTATGGGATGGGGATGGTCAGTGGGATCTGAGGTGGGGATGGTCAGTGAGGTCTGGGGTGGAGATGGTCAGTGGAGTCTGGTCTGGGGTGGGGATGGTCAGTGGGGTCTGGGGTGGGGATGTTCAGTCTGGTCTGGGGTGGGGATGGTCAGTGAGGTCTGAGGTGTGGATGGTCAGTCTGGTCAGGGGTGGGGATGGTCAGTGGGATCTGGGGTGGGGATGGTCAGTGAGGTCTGGGGTGGGGATGGTCAGTGGGATCTGAGGTGGGGATGGTCAGTGGGGTCTGGGGTGGGGATGGTCAGCGGGGTCTGGGGTGGGGATGGTCAGCGGGGTCTGGGGTGGAGATGGTCAGTGGAGTCTGGGGTGGGGATGGTCAGTTTGTTCTGGGGTGGTGATGGTCAGTGGAGTCTGGTCTGGGGTGGGGATGGTCAGTGGGGTCTGGGGTGGGGATGTTCAGTCTGGTCTGGGGTGGGAATGGTCAGTGAGGTCTGAGGTGGGGATGGTCAGTCTGGTCGGGGGTGGGGATGGTCAGTGGGATCTGGGGTGGGGATGGTCAGTGAGGTCTGGGGTGGGGATGGTCAGTGGGATCTGAGGTGGGGATGGTCAGTGAGGTCTGGGGTGGGGATGGTCAGTGGAGTCTAGTCTGGGGTGGGGATGGTCAGTGGGGTCTGGGGTGGGGATGGTCAGTCTGGTCTTGGGTGGGGATGGTCAGTGGAGTCTGGGGTGGGGATGGTCAGTCTGGTCTGGGGTGGGGATAGTCAGTCTTGTCTGCGGTGGGGATGGTCAGTGGAGTCTGGGGTGGGGATGGTCAGTTTGTTCTGGGGTGGTGATGGTCAGTGGGGTCTGGAATGGGGATGGTCAGTCTGGTCTGGAATGGGGATGGTTAGTGGGGTCTGGGGTGGGAATGGTCAGTGGTGTCTGGGGTGGGGATGGTCAGTCTGGTCTGGGATGGGGATCTTTAGTGGGGTCTGGGGTGGGAATGGTCAGTGGGGTCTGGGGTGGGAATGGTCAGTGGGGTCTGGGGTGGGGATGATCAGTGGGCCCTGGTGTGGGGATGGTCAGTGGGCCCTGGGGTGGGGATGGTCAGTGGAGTCTGGGGTGGGGATGGTCAGTGGGGTCTGGTCTGGGGTGGGGATGGTCACTGGGGTTTGGGGTGGGGATGTTCAGTCTGGTCTGGGGTGGGAATGGTCAGTGAGGTCTGAGGTGGGGATGGTCAGTGGGCCCTGGGGTGGGGATGGTCAGTGGGGTCTGGGGTGGGGATGGTCAGTCTGGTCTGGGGTGGGAATGGTCAGTGGGCCGTGGGGTGGGGATGGTCAGTCTTGTCTGCGGTGGGGATGGTCAGTGGAGTCTGGGGTGGGGATGGTCAGTCTGGTCTGGGGTGGGGATGGTCAGTGGAGTCTGGGGTGGGGATGGTCAGTCTGGTCTGGGGTGGGGATGGTCAGTGGAGTCTGGGGTGGGGATGGTCAGTTTGTTCTGGGGTGGTGATGGTCAGTGGGGTCTGGGATGGGGATGGTCAGTCTGGTCTGGAATGGGGATGGTTAGTGGGGTCTGGGGTGGGAATGGTCAGTGGTGTCTGGGGTGGGGATGGTCAGTCTGGTCTGGGATGGGGATGGTTAGTGGGGTCTGGGGTGGGAATGGTCAGTGGTGTCTGGGGTGGGAATGGTCAGTGGGGTCTGGGGTGGGGATGGTTAGTGGGGTCTGGGGTGGGAATGGTCAGTGGGGTCTGGGGTGGGAATGGTCAGTGGGGTCTGGGGTGGGAATGGTCAGTGGGGTCTGGGGTGGGGATGGTCAGTGGGCCCTGGGGTGGGGATGGTCAGTGGGGTCTGGGGTGTGGATGGTCAGCGGGGTCTGGGATGGTGATGGTCAGTGGGCCGTGGGGTGGGGATGGTCAGTGGGGTTTGGGGTGTGGATGGTCAGTCTGGTCTGGGGTGGGGATGGTCAGTGGGCCATGGGGTGGGGATGGTCAGTGGGGTCTGGGGTGGGGATGGTCTGTCTGGTCTGGGGTGGGGATGGTCAGTGGGGGCTGGGGTGGGGATTGTCAATGGGCAATGGGATGGGGATGGTCAGTGGGGTCTGGGAAGGGGATGGTCATTGGGCCTGGGGAGGGGATGGTCATTGGAGCCTGGGTGGGGATGGTCAATGGGGTCTTGGGTGGGGATGGTCAGGGGCCCTGGGGTGTGGATGGTCAGCGGGGTCTGGGGTGGGGATGGTCTGTCTGGTCTGGGATGGGGATGGTCAGTGGGGTCTGGGGTGGGAATGGTCATTGGGGTCTGGGGTGGAGATGGTCAGTCTGGTCTGGGGTGGGGATGGTCAGTGGGGTCTGGGGTGGGATGGTCAGTGGGGTCTGGGATGGGGATGGTCAGTGGGGTTTGGGGTGGGGATGGTCAGTCTGGTCTGGGGTGGGAATGGTCAGTGGTCCGTGGGATGGTGATGGTCAGTGGGCCCTGGTGTGGGGATGGTCAGTGGGGTCTGGGGTGGGGATGGTCAGTCTGGTCTGGGATGGGGATGGTCAGTGGGCCATGGGGTGGGGATGGTCAGTGGGGTCTGGGGTGGGGATGGTCAGTGAGGTCTGGGTTGGAGATGGTCAGTGGAGTCTGGTCTGGGGTGTGGATGGTCAGTGGGGTCTGGGGTGGGGATGTTCAGTCTGGTCTGGGGTGGGGATGGTCAGTGGAGTCTGGGGTAGGGATGGTCAGTGAGGTCTGAGGTGGGGATGGTCAGTCTGGTCGGGGGTGGGGATGGTCAGTGGGATCTGGGGTGGGGATGGTCAGTGAGGTCGGGGTGGGGATGGTCAGTGGAGTCTGGTCTGGGGTGGGGATGGTCAGTGGGGTCTAGTGTGGGGATGGTCAGTCTGGTCTGGGGTGGGGATGGTCAGTGAGGTCTGGGGTGGGGATGCTCAGTCTGGTCAGGGGTGGGGATGGTCAATCTGGTCTGGGGTGGGGATGGTCAGTGGGGTCTGGGGTGGGGATGGTCAGTGGGACTGGGATGGGGATAGTCAGTTTTGTCTGCGGTGGGGATGGTCAGTGGGGTCTGGGGTGGGGATGGTCAGTCTGGTCTGGGGTGGGCATGGTCAGTGGAGTCTGGGGTGGGGATGGTCAGTTTGTTCTGGGGTGGTGATGATCAGTGGGGTCTGGGATGGGGATGGTCAGTCTGGTCTGGAATGGGGCTGGTTAGTGGGGTCTGGGGTGGGAATGGTCAGTGGGCCCTGGGGTGGGGATGGTCAGTCTGGTCTGGAATGGGGATGGTTAGTGGGGTCTGGGGTGGGAATGGTCAGTGGTGTCTGGGGTGGGGATGGTCAGTCTGGTCTGGGATGGGGATGGTCAATGGGGTCTGGGGTGGGAATGGTCAGTGCGGTCTGTGGTGGGGATGCTCAGTCTGGTCTGGGATGGGGATGGTCAGTGGGGTCTGGGGTGGGGATGGTCAGTGGGGTCTGAGGTGGGGATGGTCAGTGGAGTCTGGGGTGGGAATGGTCAGTGGGCCGTGGGGTGGGGATGGTCAGTGGGGTCTGGGGTGAGAATGGTCAGTGGAGTCTGGGGTGGGGATGCTCAGTCTGGTCTGGGATGGGGATGGTCAGTGGGGTCTGGGATGGGGATGGTCAGTGGGGTCTGGGGTGGGGATGGTCAGTCTGGTCTGGGTTGGGGATGGTCAGTGGGGTCTGGGGTGGGAATGGTCATTGGGGTCTGGGGTGGGGATGGTGAGTCTGGTCTGGGATGGGGATGGTCAGTGGGCCCTGGGGTGAGGATGGTCAGTGGGGTCTGGGATGGGGATGGTCAGTGGGGTCTGGGGTGGGGATGGTCAGTGGGGTCTGGGGTGGGGGTGGTCAGTGGGGTCTGGGATGGTGATGGTCAGTGATCCCTGGGGTGGGGATGGTCAGTGGGGTTTGGGGAGGGGATGGTCAGTCTGGTCTGGGGTGGGGATGGTCAGTGGTCCGTGGGAAGGTGATGGTCAGTGGGCCCTGGGTTGGGGATGGTCAGTGGGCCGTGGGGTGGGGATGGTCAGTGGGGTCTGGGGTGGCGATGGTCAGTCTGGTCTAGGGTGGGGATGGTCAGTGGGGTCTGGGATGGTGATGGTCAGTGGGCCCTGGGGTGGGGATGGTCAGTGGGGTCTGGGGTGGGGATGGTCAGTGGGCCCTGGGGTGGGGATGGTCAGTGGGGTCTGGGGTGGGGATGGTCAGTCTGGTCTGGGGTGGGAATGGTCAGTGGGCCGTGGGGTGGGGATGGTCAGTGGGGTCTGGGGTGGGGATGGTCAGTCTAGTCTGGGGTGGGGATGGTCAGTGGGGTCTGGGATGGGGATGGTCAGTGGGGTCTGGGGTGGGGATGGCCGGTCTGGTCTGGGATGGGGATGGTCAGTGGGGTCTGGGGTGGGGATGGTCAGTGGGCCCAGGGGTGGGGATGGTCAGTGGGGTCTGGGGTGGGAATGGTCAGTGGGCCCTGGGGTGGGGATGGTCAGTGGGGTCTGGGGTGGGGATGGTCAGTGGGGTCTGGGATGGTGATGGTCAGTGGGCCGTGGGGTGGGGTTGGTCAGTGGGGTTTGGGGTGTGGATGGTCAGTCTGGTCTGGGGTGGAGATGGTCAGTGGGCCGTGGGGTGGGGATGGTCAGTGGGGTCTGGGGTGGGGATGGTCAGTCTGGTCTGGGGTGGGGATGGTCAGTGGGGGCTGGGGTGGGGATTGTCAATGGGCAATGGGATGGGGATGGTCAGTGGGGTCTGGGAAGGGGATGGTCATTGGGCCTGGGGAGGGGATGGTCATTGGAGCCTGGGTGGGGATGGCCAATGGGGTCTTGGGTGGGGATGGTCAGTGGGCCCTGGGTTGGGGATGGTCAGCGGGGTCTGGGGTGGGGATGGTCTGTCTGGTCTGGGATGGGGATGGTCAGTGGGGTCTGGTGTGGGAATGGTCATTGGGGTCTGGGGTGGGGATGGTCAGTCTGGTCTGGGGTGGGGATGGTCAGTGGGGTCTGGGGTGGGGATGGTCAGTGGGGTCTGGGATGGGGATGGTCAGTGGGGTTTGGGGTGGGGATGGTCAGTGGGGTCTGGGGTGGGGATGGTCAGTGGGGTCTGGGATGGTGATGGTCAGTGGGCCGTGGTGTGGGGATGGTCAGTGGGCCCTGGAGTGGGGATGGTCAGTGGCGTTTGGGGTGGGGATGGTCAATCTGGTCTGGGGTGGGAATGGTCAGTGGTCCGTGGGATGGTGATGGTCAGTGGGCCCTGGGGTGGGGATGGTCAGTGGGGTCTGGGGTGGGGATGGTCAGTCTGGTCTTGGGTGGGGATGGTCATTGGGGTCTGGGGTGGGGATGGTCAGTGAGGTCTGGGTTGGAGATGGTCAGTGGAGTCTGGTCTGGGGTGGTGATGGTCAGTGGGGTCTGGGGTGGGGATGTTCAGTCTGGTCTGGGGTGGGGATGGTCAGTGGAGTCTGGGGTGGGGATGGTCAGTGAGGTCTGAGGTGGGGATGGTCAGTCTGGTCGGGGGTGGGGATGGTCAGTGGGATCTGGGGTGGGGATGGTCAGTGGAGTCTGGTCTGGGGTGGGGATGGTCAGTGGGGTCTAATGTGGGGATGGTCAGTCTGGTCTGGGGTGGGGATGGTCAGTAAGGTCTGGGGTGGGGATGCTCAGTCTGGTCAGGGGTGGGGATGGTCAATCTGGTCTGGGGTGGGGATGGTCAGTGGGGTCTGGGGTGGGGATGGTCAGTGGGATCTGGGATGGGGATAGTCAGTTTTGTCTGCGGTGGGGATGGTCAGTGGGGTCTGGGGTGGGGATGGTCAGTCTGGTCTGGGGTGGGGATGGTCAGTGGAGTCTGGGGTGGGGATGGTCAGTTTGTTCTGGGGTGGTGATGATCAGTGGGGTCTGGGATGGGGATGGTCAGTCTGGTCTGGAATGGGGCTGGTTAGTGGGGTCTGGGGTGGGAATGGTCAGTGGTGTCTGGGGTGGGGATGGTCAGTCTGTTCTGGAATGGGGATGGTCAGTGGGGTCTGGGGTGGGAATGGTCAGTGCGGTCTGTGGAGGGGATGCTCAGTCTGGTCTGGGATGGGGATGGTCAGTGGGGTCTGGGGTGGGAATGGTCAGTGGTGTCTGGGGTGGGGATGGTCAGTCTGGTCTGGGATGGGGATGGTCAGTGGGGTCTGGGGTGGGAATGGTCAGTGCGGTCTGTGGAGGGGATGCTCAGTCTGGTCTGGGATGGGGATGGTCAGTGGGGTCTGGGGTGGGGTTGGTCAGTGGGGTCTGAGGTGGTGATGGTCAGTGGGGTCTGGGGTGGGAATGGTCAGTGGGCCGTGGGGTGGGGATGGTCAGTGGGGTCTGGGTTGGGGATGGTCAGTGGGGTCTGGGATGGTGATGGTCAGTGGGCCCTGGGGTGGGGATGGTCAGTGGGGTCTGGGGTGGGGATGGTCAGTGGGGTCTGGGGTGGGGATGGTCAGTGGGGTCTGGGATGGGGATAGTCAGTTTTGTCTGCGGTGGGGATGGTCAGTGGGGTCTGGGGTGGGGATGGTCAGTCTGATCTGGGGTGGGGATGGTCAGTGGAGTCTGGGGTGGGGATGCTCAGTCTGGTCTGGGATGGGGATGGTCAGTGGGGTCTGGGATGGGGATGGTCAGTGGGGTCTGGGGTGGGGATGGTCAGTCTGGTCTGGGTTGGGGATGGTCAGTGGGGTCTGGGGTGGGAATGGTCATTGGGGTCTGGGGTGGGGATGGTGAGTCTGGTCTGGGATGGGGATGGTCAGTGGGCCCTGGGGTGGGGATGGTCAGTGGGGTCTGGGATGGGGATGGTCAGTGGGGTCTGGGGTGGGGATGGTCAGTGGGGACTGGGGTGGGGATGGTCAGTGGGGTCTGGGATGGTGATGGTCAGTGATCCCTGGGGTGGGGATGGTCAGTGGGGTTTGGGGTGGGGATGGTCAGTCTGGTCTGGGGTGGGGATGGTCAGTGGTCCGTGGGATGGTGATGGTCAGTGGGCCCTGGGTTGGGGATGGTCAGTGGGCCGTGGGGTGGGGATGGTCAGTGGGGTCTGGGGTGGGGATGGTCAGTCTGGTCTAGGGTGGGGATGGTCAGTGGGGTCTGGGATGGTGATGGTCAGTGGGCCCTGGGGTGGGGATGGTCAGTGGGCCCTGGGGTGGGGATGGTCAGTGGGCCCTGGGGTGGGGATGGTCAGTGGGGTCTGGGGTGGGGATGGTCATTATGGTCTGGGTGGGAATGGTCAGTGGGCCGTGGGGTGGGGATGGTCAGTGGGGTCTGGGGTGGGGATGGTCAGTCTGGTCTGGGGTGGGGATGGTCAGTGGGGTCTGGGATGGGGATGGTCAGTGGGGTCTGGGGTGGGGATGGTCAGTCTGGTCTGGGATGGGGATGGTCAGTGGGGTCTGGGGTGGGGATGGTCAGTGGGCCCTGGGGTGGGAATGGTCAGTGGGCCCTGGGGTGGGGATGGTCAGTGGGGTCTGGGGTGGGAATGGTCAGTGGGCCCTGGGGTGGGGATGGTCAGTGGGGTCTGGGGTGGGGATGGTCAGTGGTGTCTGGGGTGGGGATGGTCAGTCTGGTCTGGAATGGGGATGGTTAGTGGGGTCTGGGATGGGAATGGTCAGTGGTGTCTGGGGTGGGGATGGTCAGTCTGGTCTGGGATGGGGATGGTCAGTGGGGTCTGGGGTGGGAATGGTCAGTGCGGTCTGTGGTGGGGATGCTCAGTCTGGTCTGGGATGGGGATGGTCAGTGGGGTCTGGGGTGGGGATGGTCAGTGGGGTCTGAGGTGGGGATGGTCAGTGGGGTCTGGGGTGGGAATGGTCAGTGGGCCGTGGGGTGGGGATGGTCAGTGGGGTCTGGGGTGAGAATGGTCAGTGGAGTCTGGGGTGGGGATGCTCAGTCTGGTCTGGGATGGGGATGGTCAGTGGGGTCTGGGATGGGGATGGTCAGTGGGGTCTGGGGTGGGGATGGTCAGTCTGGTCTGGGTTGGGGATGGTCAGTGGGGTCTGGGGTGGGAATGGTCATTGGGGTCTGGGGTGGGGATGGTGAGTCTGGTCTGGGATGGGGATGGTCAGTGGGCCCTGGGGTGGGGATGGTCAGTGGGGTCTGGGATGGGGATGGTCAGTGGGGTCTGGGGTGGGGATGGTCAGTGGGGTCTGGGGTGGGGATGGTCAGTGGGGTCTGGGATGGGGATGGTCAGTGATCCCTGGGGTGGGGATGGTCAGTGGGGTTTGGGGTGGGGATGGTCAGTCTGGTCTGGGGTGGGGATGGTCAGTGGTCCGTGGGATGGTGATGGTCAGTGGGCCCTGGGTTGGGGATGGTCAGTGGGCCGTGGGGTGGGGATGGTCAGTGGGGTCTGGGGTGGGGATGGTCAGTCTGGTCTAGGGTGGGGATGGTCAGTGGGGTCTGGGATGGTGATGGTCAGTGGGCCCTGGGGTGGGTATGGTCAGTGGGCCCTGGGGTGGGGATGGTCAGTGGGGTCAGGGGTGGGGATGGTCAGTCTGGTCTGGGGTGGGAATGGTCAGTGGGCCGTGGGGTGGGGATGGTCAGTGGGGTCTGGGGTGGGGATGGTCAGTCTGGTCTGGGGTGGGGATGGTCAGTGGGGTCTGGGGTGGGGATGGTCAGTCTGGTCTGGGATGGGGATGGTCAGTGGGGTCTGGGGTGGGGATGGTCAGTGGGCCCAGGGGTGGGGATGGTCAGTGGGGTCTGGGGTGGGAATGGTCAGTGGGCCCTGGGGTGGGGATGGTCAGTGGGGTCTGGGATGGGGATGGTCAGTGGGGTTTGGGGTGGGGATGGTCAGTGAGGTCTGAGGTGGAGATGGTCAGTGGGCTCAGGGGTGGGGATGGTCAGTGGGGTCTGGGGTGGGAATGGTCAGTGGGCCCTGGGGTGGGGATGGTCAGTGGGGTCTGGGGTGGGGATGGTCAGTGGGGTCTGGGATGGTGATGGTCAGTGGGCCGTGGGGTGGGGATGGTCAGTGGGGTTTGGGGTGTGGATGGTCAGTCTGGTCTGGGGTGGGGATGGTCAGTGGGCCGTGGGGTGGGGATGGTCAGTGGGGTCTGGGGTGGGGATGGTCAGTCTGGTCTGGGGTGGGGATGGTCAGTGGGGGCTGGGGTGGGGATTGTCAATGGGCAATGGGATGGGGATGGTCAGTGGGGTCTGGGAAGGGGATGGTCATTGGGCCTGGGGAGGGGATGGTCATTGGAGCCTGGGTGGGGATGGTCAATGGGGTCTTGGGTGGGGATGGTCAGCGGGGTCTGGGGTGGGGATGGTCTGTCTGGTCTGGGATGGGATGGTCAGTGGGCCCTGGGGTGGGAATGGTCACTGGGGTCTGGGATGGGGATGGTCAGTGGGATCTGGGGTGGGGATGGTCAGTGGGCCCTGGGGTGGGGATGGTCAGTGGGCCCTGGGGTGGGGATGGTCAGTGGGGTCTGGGGTGGGAATGGTCAGTGGGGTTTGGGGTGGGGATGGTCAGTGGGGTCTGGGATGGGGATGGTCAGTGGGGTTTGGGATGGGGATGGTCAGTGGGGTTTGGGGTGGGGATGGTCAGTGGGGTCTGGGGTGGAGACTGGCTGCAGGTCCCCAGGTGGATACACAGTAAATGTTGGACGTTTAACTTTTTTCCTTATTTCTCTAATTTTGTACCTAATTTATTTTCACGCCTGTGATTTGTGACTGGGCCCTTTGTATCGATGTTGGTTCTGTGTGTGACGACATTGCACACGTTTCATTGTACTCCTGTAATTGAGTACATGTGACAAGTAAACCTAATTCTAATTCTCAAGTAAAGACTCTGTGGCATCCTCTTCTCCCGAGACGGCGTGGGCAGTGTTAAGATGTAAGCTGGTGTGGCTGATCTGGGAACTGCTGGCAAAATTCAGCAGGTCGGGCAGCATCTCTGGGGAGAGAGAGCAGATTTAATGCAGTTGTTTCACCAGGACCAATGACTGGTGCTCTTCGGTACCCTTGTTTGGGAATGTGAGTCTCGTAGGGTTAACTCTGCCTCCTCCCTGCAGAGGAGAAAGTGAGGTCTGCAGATGCTGGAGATCAGAGATGGAAATGTGTTGCTGGAAAAGCGCAGCAGGTCAGGCAGCATCCAGGGAACAGGAGAATCGACGTTTCGGGTATTAGCCCTTCTTCAGGAATGAGGGAAGTTTGTCCAGCAGGCTAAGATAAAAGATAGGGAGGAGGGACTTGGGGGAGGGGCGTCGGAAATGTGATAGGTGGAAAGAGGTCAAGGTGAGGGTGATAGGTCAGACTGGGGTGGGGGCAGAGAGGTCGGGAAGAAGATTGCAGGTTAGGAAGGCGGTGCTGAATTTGATGGATTTGACTGAGACAAGGTGGGGGGAGGGGAAATGAGGAAACTGGTGAAATCCGAGTTCATCCCTTGTGGTTGGAGGGTTCCTAGCCGGAAGATGAGGCGTTCTTCCTCCAACCGTCGTTTCGCTGTGGTCTGACGATGGAGGAGTCCAAAGACCTGCATATCCTTGGTGGAGTGGGAGGGGGAATTGAAATGTTGAGCTACAGGGTGGTTGGGTTGGTTGGTCCGGGTGTCCCAGAGGTGCAGGGTGTCCTCCCTGCAGATGCTGCCAGACCTGCTGGGTTTCGCCAGCGATTTCTGTTTCCGTTTCAGATCCCCGGTATCCGGGATGCTTTGCTTTATTTTGATGACAGAATAGAATGCTGGGGGCAGGGTGGAAGGAAGGGCTTGGTTGCTGAGACTTCGATTTAGACTTGGACTTTATTGTGAAAAATTTCCAATGTTGCGGACCCACGGCCCCAACTTCGGCACCAAAGCCACACAGGGTGGAAAGGAATAAGAGAACAAAGTTTAAATATAAACGTAGAGTCAGAGACGTACAACATAGAAACAGACCCTTCGGTCCAATTCATCCACCAGATATCCTATATTAATCTCGTCCTATTTGCCAGCACTTGGCCCATATCCCTCTGAACCCTTCCTATCCATGTCCCTCCAGCTGCTTTTTAAATGTTGTCATTGTACCAGCCTCCACCATTTCCTCATTCCATACATGCACCACCCTCTGCGTGAAAATGGTGACCCTCAGGTCCCTTTTAAATCGTTCCCCTCACACCTTAAACCTATGCCCCTCTAGTTTTGGATTTCCCTATCTTGGGGAAAAGACTGTGACTGTTCACCCTATCTGTGCCCCCTCATGATTTTATAAACATTTAAATCTTTCCCCTCTCACCCTAAACCTATGCCCCTCTAGTTCTGGACTCTCCCACCCCAGGGGAAAAGACCTTGTCTATTTACCCTATCCATGCCCCCTCATGATTTTATAAACCTCTATAAGGTCACCCCTCAGCCTCCGACGCTCCAGGGAAAACAGCCCCGGCCTGTTCAGCCTCTCCCTACAGCTCAAACCCTCCTACCCCAGCAACATCCTTGTCAATCTTATTTACTCTCAGTCTGGCATAAAATTAAAAGTTCAACCATTGCAGACTTCCTCAAATGCTTAGCCTTGCTGGGACTCCCTACAAGAGCTCAATCTCCTCTGCTTTGGCACGCTTTCCCTGCGCTGGCTCGGTTTCCTCTGCTCTCAGTTATCGCTGCACGTGTCGGGAGAAGTAAGTAAGGACTGCAGATCGCAGGAGATCTGAGTCTTTTCCAGCACCACACCTTTTGACTGGGAGCTCCGTCTCAGACCGCCAAAAGTCCTGATCCTGAAACACTTCCGTGGGAGGTGAACGATTTTGCTTCCCTCGCTCCCCAGCCCCTCTCTCTCTTGCACTCCAGCTACAGAGCAGAAGGATGCCATTCGGTCCACAGAGTCCAGACCGACCCTCCGAAGAGCATCCCAGCGCCCCCCCCCCCCCCCCCACCGCCCCCACCACACCAGACCGTAAAGGAGGGTTACCCTGCAGGTAGCGGGTGCCGTAGGCGTGCTCGGGGAAGAGGCCACGGAGGTACGTGATGCAGGAAATGGCCACAGCCAAGAGCCGTTTCACGAGGACCAGCGACTGCTGCTCTGTGGTAACCTTGCTAGGGAACATGGCCGCACCCTGAAAAGCAGATGGGAGGAAAGAACGTCAACCGCGGTATTCTGGTTACGGCTCAAATCCCGCACCCCCCCCACATTCCTTCATGCAGTTTCCCAGCGCTGACACTTTCCCCAACATGAGATGCTGCAGGGTAGCAGACATTGGTCTGCCGGTCTGTTCTGCAGGCGAAGCCCGACTCTCCTGAGGGAGGAGGAGGGCGCATACTTGATCAACCTCCTCAGAGGAATTGTTACGCACAAATAGAAAGCGTCGGGGGAAACTCAGCAGGTCCAGGGGCAGCCGTGAAAAGAGAAAGCAGAGGGTCAGTGCTGAATTAAATTAGCTTTATTGTCACATGGGCAGAGCAAAAGGTTTACAAGTCGCCAATTCTGGCGCCATCTTAGGTGCAAAGGTAGCTAGGCACAGACTCTGGAGGTCAGGGACTTGGGGGGAAAGAAATTTTTTTTAAAAATTACAGACCTCCAAAAGTACAAAATCATTGGAATCAATTGGAGAAATAAAGTTCAGAATAATAGCCCTTCCACACACTACAACAGAATTAAAAGAAAAATTAAGACAAAGTCCAGTTAAAGGTCACGAAGAGTCAGGGGACCCGAAACGTTAACTCTGCTTTCCCTCCACAGATCACAGAGTCCCGACAGTCTGGAAGCAGGCCATTTGGCCCATTGAGCCCACAAAGGGCTCTACGAAGAGCATTCCACCCAGACTCACTCACCTACCCTTTCCTTGTAACCATGCATTTCCCATGGCCAACCCACCCTAACCGGCACATCCCTGGGCACTACAGGACATTTTAACATGGCCAACCCACCCTAACCTGCACATCTTTGGACTGTGGCAGGAAAACGGAGCACCCGGAGGAAACCCACGCAGACATGGGGAGAATATGCAAACTCCACACAAAGGGTGGAATCTATGCCAGGTCCTTGGCGCTGTGAGGTAGCAGTGCTAACCAATGAGCCCCCTTATGCCAGTCCTGCTGAGTTTGCCAACTAACATCTGCTTTTTGTTTCAGATTCCCAGCATCTGCACAGTTCTTTGTTTTACTTGAGTCATTTCTGAAAGTGTTGGAGCCTTAATCCGAGCTTCTTGCCCCTGAGCTAAGGAAGGAGAAGGGCTATGTTGACTAGTAGGGGGGTCAGACTCTCCTTTTTATCGTGGGATGTGGGTGGTGTGACATTCACTTGCCCAATGGGCTCGTTAGAGCCATTTCAGAGGTTAGTCAACTCCGACACTCTCTCTCATTACTCCTGCCCCTCTGGGAAACTCCAAGCGACAGCAGATTCTGAACACAGAAGCTAAGTGTTGGGAGCTCATTTGGCACATGCTTAGGGGCTGCCTGCGAATGTGCAATCCAGAGCGAACGTTGGGTGAAGTCAAACAACATTGCTGTGGTCTGCCGTGACATGTCGGCCAGACCGTGTAAGGACGGCCGATTTCCCTCCCTAAATGGTATTCACGAACCAGGTCAGTCTTTACAACAACTGTCAGGGCAAACATCACCGAGATTGGCTTTGATATCCCATATTTATTCCTTGAATTTATTAACTGTCTCCAATCCTGGTCACCCTGTTATAGGAAGGGTACGATTGAGCTGAGAAGAGATTTACCAGCATTTTTCCAGAAATGGAGGGTTTGAGTTATAAGGAGAGGCTGAGACCTTTCTCACTGGAAGGCAAGAGGGTGAGGGGGTGACCTTAGTAGGAGTTCATAAAATCATGAGGGGTATTAATAAGGGGAATGGCAGGTGTCTGTTCCCCAGGGCGGGGGATTTCAAGAGGAGGTGGCATATTTTTAAGGTGAGGGTAGAACAGTTTAAAAAGGACACAAGAGGCAATTTCTTTTTACACAGAGAGTGGTTCGTGTGTGGAGTGAACTTCCTGAGGAAGTGGTGGAGGCAGGTACGGTCGCAACGTTTAAAAGACATTTAGATGAAGAGGAAAGGTTTCGACTGATATAGGCAGGTGGAATTAGTTTAGTTTGGGACTATGGTTGGCACGGTCTGAAGAGTCCATTTCCGTGCTGTGTGACTCTATGAATTTAAATTTCACCAGCGGTGGATTGCATCCCTACAGCATCAGCCTGGCAGCCACTGGATTCAGCTCCTGAATGACCATTCCACGGCATTACCATTGTCACTGGAGCAGGAGTTAAAGGAATAGGGAGGAGGCCGCTCAGCCTGTTCCACTGTTCAGTGAGATCATGGCTGATCTGTGGTCTAATTCTGTATACTTTCCTTTGCCTCATACCCCTGAGTACCTTTACTTAACAAACGTTATGTATCTCAGATTTAAAATTAAGAACTGATCGAACATCAACTGCTGCTTGTGGACTAACGCTCCAAACCTCTCCCACCCTTTGTGTGTTAGAAGTGCTTCCTACAATTTCCCTCTTCAATGGTCTGGCCCTAACCTTTGGACGATGTTCCCAGCTCAGGAATCTCTCCAACACGGAAATAGTTCATTATTACCTTCCCAGTGTTTTCCTTCGATCAGTTCACTCCTTAACCTTCTAAATTCTATGGAGAAAACAGGTCGAATTTGTTTAATCTCTCCTCATAACGTAACGCCTGAAGTTCAGGTATCACTCTCATAAACCTATGCTGTGCTCCCTCTGAGGCCATTCTATCCTTTCTCAGAGAAGTGCTGCATTTCGGGAAAGCAAATCTTAGCAGGACTTATACACTTAATGGTAAGGTCCTGGGGAGTGTTGCTGAACAAAGAGACCTTGGAGTGAAGGTTCATAGCTCCTTGAAAGTGGAGTCGCAGGTAGATAGGATAGTGAAGGCGGCGTTTGGTATGCTTTCCTTTATTGGTCAGAGTATTGAGTACAGGAGTCGGGAGGTCATGTTGCGGCTGTACAGGACATTAGTTAGGCCACTGTTGGAATATTGCGTGCAATTCTGGTCTCGTTCCTATCGGAAAGATGTTGTGAAACTTGAAAGGGTTCAGAAAAGATTTACAAGGATGTTGCCAGGGTTGAAGGATTTGAGCTACAGGGAGAGGCTGAACAGGCTGGGACTGTTTTCCCTGGAGCGTCGGAGGCTGAGGGGTGACCTTATAGAGGTTTACAAAATTATGAGGGGCATAGATAGGGTAAATAGACAAGGTCTTTTCCCTGGGATTGGAGAGTCCAGAACTAGAGGGGCATAGGTTTAGGGTGAGAGGGGAAAGGGACCTAAGGGGAAACTTTTTCACACAGAGGGTGGTACGTGTATGGAATGAGCTGCCAGAGGAAGTGGTGGACGCTAGTATAATTGCAACATTTAAAAGGCACCTGGATGGGTATATGAATAGGAAGGGTTTGGAGGGATATGGACCGGGTGCTGACAGGTGGGATTCGATTGGGTTGGGATATCTGGTTGGCATGGACTGGTTGGACCGAAGGGTCTGTTTCCATGCTGTACATCTCTATGACTCTGTCATATTCTCACGGACTCCAGGTAGGGTCTAAACAGTGGTTTGTGTAAACACAGCATAACTTCAGTGTTTTTCGATTTAAAGACCAGCATTCCTTTAGCAATCCTGACTAACTGTTTTTGGCATTGTTAAGAAATATTCACATAAACTCCAAAGTCTCTTTGAACATCCACTGTACTTAACTTCTCACTATCTAGAAAGTATCCTGATCTGTCCTTTGTCAGTCCAAAACAGACAACCTCACACTTAATTACACTGAAGTCCATCTGCCACAGTGTTGCCGATTCTCCTAGTCAGTAACTTCATGCTACCATCTACATTGCCTGCAGTAGACTTTGTGTGTCATCAGCAGATGTGGGTATCTAAATTGCTATGGCATCATCCAAGACATTGAGCTGCTGCTTTCTCGAGATGTACAACACAGAAACAGACCCTTCAATCAACTCATCCATGTGGACCAGATATCCTAACCTAATCTAGTCCCATTTGCCAGCACTTGGCCCGTATCCCTCTAAACCCTCCCTATTCACGTCCCCATCCAGATGCCTTTTAAATGCTGTCATTGTACCAGCCTCCACCACTTCCTCTGGCAGCTCATTCCATACACGCACCACCCTCTACGCGAAAACGTTGCCTGTTTAAATCTTTCCCCTCTCACCCAAAACCTATGCCCACCAGTTCTGGATTCCCCACCCCCAGGGAAAAGACTTTGCCTATTTACCCTATCCATGCCCCTCATGATATTATAAACCTCTATAAGGTCACCCCTCAGCCTCCGACGCTCCAGGGAAAACAGCCCCAGCCTGTTCAGCCTCTCCCTGTAGCTCAAACCCTCCAACATCCTTGTAAATCTTTACTGCACCCTTGCTAGTTTAACAACATCTTTCCCAAAGCAGGGAAACCAGAATTGCATGCAGTCTTCCAAAAGTGGCCTAATCAACGCCCTGTACAGCCACGACGTGATCTCCCAATTCCTATACCCAATGCACTGACCAATAAAGGAAAACATACCAAACGCCTTCTTCACCATCCTATCTACCTGCGAGGAGAAAGTGAGGTCTGCAGATGCTGGAGATCAGAGATGGAAATCTAGGGAACAGGAGAATCGACGTTTTGGGCATTAGCCCGAAGAAGGGCTAATGCCCGAAACGTCGATTCTCCTGTTCCCTAGATGCTGCCTGACCTGCTGCGCTTTTCCAGCAACACATTTCCATATCTACCTGCGACTCTACTTTCAAGGAGCTATGAACCTGCACTCCAAGGTCTCTTTGTTCAGCAACACTCCCCAGGCCCTTAACATTAACTGTATAAGTCCTGCCTGATTTGCCTTGCCAAAATGCAACACCTTGCATTTTGCTCACTAGGATGAACTTATCAATTAAGCGACTGAGTAAATATAATGGGAAAACAAGAGGGTGTTGTGACAGAGTGGTTAGTGTTTCTACTCCTGGGGCAGCAAGTCCAGGTTCACATCTCACCTTAGAGTGCGACGGCCATGGAGGTATGTTACAGGCTGACTGAAAAGAAATTAACAGAGGTGGAAGTGAATGTGGCATTAACTGTGTGATTGTGTCGCCTCTTATACACAACAAAAAGGTTTCTCGAGTTCCAGTTTAATAGCAACGAGCTTAAAGTCATTGAGTCATGTAGCACGGAAACAGACCCTTTGGTCCAACCAGTCCATGCCAACTATAATCCCAGACTAAAGTAGTCTCACCTGCCTGTGCTTGGCCCAGATCCCTTTATTGTTCATGTACTTATCTAAAGGTCGAGAATTAAGAATTGCTTTGAATGAAGTGGGAGAGCCACACGGATCAACACCACAAGGTAAATGATGAATGGGAAGGGTTCAAAAATAATGTTTGTATTTGAGAGAGCAGCCCTCTATGGTCCAATTAGATTCGATTCCCCACAGTGTGGAAACAGGCCCTTCGGCCCAACAAGTCCACACCGACCCTCTGAAGAGTAACCCACCCCTAACTAATGCACCTAACACTATGGACAATTTAGCACGGTCAATTCACCTAACCTGCACATCTTTGGATTGTGGGAGGAAACCGGAGCACCCGGAGGAAACCCACGCAGCCACGGGAAGAATGTTCAAACTCCACACAGACAGTCGCCCGAGCCCAGGACCCTGGCACTGTGAGGCAGCAGTGCTAACCACTGAGCCACCGTGATGCCCCACAGTCTGGTAAGACTGGTGGCACAACAACAACAACATGAAGAGGGATTGAGCACTTTAAGCCGAGACTCTCCAGAATTTAGCGGAATGGGATCTAACTGAGGTATAGAATGTGCTAAAGGGCATTGACAAAGCAGAATGTAGGGAAAAAAAAACGTTTCCCCATGCAGTACAATCTCGAAGGAGAGGTCGTAGTTTTAGGAGAAGAGGTAGCAGATTTAAAACAGAGATGAGGAGCAGGTACTTCTCCTCAAAGGGTCATGAATCAGTGGAATTCACTATCCCAGAGTGTACCGTAATCTGAGTAGGTTTAAGAGTCACAGATTCATACAGTACGGAAACAGACCCGTCAGTCCAACTCCTCCGCACCGACTAGACATCCTGATCCCGTTGGCCAGCATTTGGCCCATCCAACCCCTTCCCATCCGTGCACCCATCCGGATGCCTTTTTAATGTCATTAGATGTGCCCGCCTTAAGGAAGAATTCTAATTAGTAACGAGTTGAAGGGTGGACAGCAGAGTGGAGCTGAGGCCGAGATGAGATGGCGGAGCAGCCTGGAGGGGCTGAATTACCCGCTCCTGGTCTTAGTTCTTACACGAGACGACCAACACGTTACGATTCACACTATCCCCACCCACCCGACCCCCAACATTGGCTACTGCAGGAGCTGCTGAAATGATAAAACAGTAAAGAGTACCATTGCGTTTTTCTGCATCTGGACGACTGCCATATCTGGGCTGGTTCTGTGAGGGTGACCTGTGGACACAGACAAGGTCATGGCTGTGAACAGCTGGCAAGAGTTCAGATGGCAGACGGCCGCTATCACACAGAGGACGGTCACGTTCCCACGTTCGCCGGTCTCGGTGCCTCCGTGGTCAGGTTTGGAGGACGGTGTGCAAACCTATCAATGGATGGACCTTCCGCGGCTACGATGGCGTCTGCGGTCGAATAGCCCAACCACACACCAGTCACCGCTCAAAAGACAGAAGAGTAATGGAGCACTGACAACAGATGCACTAGTTTCTAAGTGTATATCCAGAAAGAATGTTAACAATACATTCACAGTTTGAACATCCATAAACAAACCTCACCTCCACCAGCCGTTGGCTCACACGTGTGGAGAGTACTCTGTAAAGAAACCTTCCTTTCCAGTCTTAATTCCGAAATCCCTGGGTTCAACGTCCCATGCCACAGACTGAACCCTAGAATGTTGGAGGGGACAAATGCTGAGGGGGCTCCACACTGATCAGCTTAACAGAGCATCAGAGAGATGGCATGTCTGACAGCGCTGACCCTCCGACACTGCAACGCTCCCTCAGCACTGACCCTCCGACAGTGTGGCACTCCCTCAGCACTGACTCTCCGACAGTGTGGCACTCCCTCAGCACTGACTCTCCGGCAGCGCCTACTCCCTCAGCACTGACCCTCCGACAGTGCCCACTCCCTCAGCGCTGACCCTCTGGCAGTGCAGCACTCCCTCAGCACTGACCCCCTGACAATGCCCACTCACCTTGCACTGACCCTCCAACTGTGCCCGCTCCCTCAGCACTGATCCCCAACATTGCCCTCCCTGATCACTAACCCACCAAAAGTGTAGCGCTTGCTCAGCGCTGACCCTATGACAGTGCCCACTTCCTCGGCGCTGACCCTCCAACAGTGCCTGCTCCCTCAGAGCTGACCCTCCGACAGTGCCCACTCCCTCAGTGCTGACCCTCCCACAATTCCCACTCCTTCAGTGCTGACCCTCCCACAATACCCGCTCCTTCAGTGCTGACCCTCCCACAATGCCCGCTCCTTCAGTGCTGACCCTCCAACAATACCCACTCCCTCAGCGCAGACTCTCCCACAATGCCCAGTCCCTCAGTGCTGACTCTCCCACAGTGCCCAGTCCCTCAGTGTTGACCCACCAACAGTGCCCAGTCCCTCAGCGCTTACAGTGGGAATGTCAGCTTGGATTGTTGGGCTTTCATCTGACTCCATGGCCTTCAAAATTGGAGATGAGTGAAAGTGACTAACAACTGGATCTCTGTTTACTACTGCAAATTGACTGAAAATTACTCATTTATTAGAGTATTTGATCGGTCATACCCCAGTTCCAAACTTCCAGTTCAGCACTGTCCCCATGACTTGTCCTACCTGCCTATCTTCTTTTCCATCTATTCACTCCACCCTCTCCCCCCAACCCCCCGACCTATCACCTTCATCCCCTCCCCCACTCACCTATTGTACTCTATGTGACTTTCTCCCCACCCCCACCCTCCTCTCACTTATCTCTCCACCCTTCAGGCTCTCTGCCTCTATTCCTGATGAAGGGCTTTTGCCCGAAACGTCAGTTTTACTGCTCCTCGGATGCTGCCTGAACTGCTGTGCTCTTCCAGCACCACTAATCCAGAAATTCATAGTTAATGCTGAGTAATCAGTGTTGGTAATTACTCAGTACAGTACTCAGTATTCTGAATTATCTGTTCAGTAGCTGTGAAACATACCTGCTTATTCCTGAGTGTTCCTTATCAGTTACACAATTTTTGTTAAGCTGATTAACACTCAGCAGGTTATTACTGAATTTTCCCTATTATTTCCTCAATATTTTATAAATTGGTTAACACTTACGAGAATTATTACTGAGCATTCCTTATTAATTTCTTAATATTTGGTAAATTGACTATTAGTTACCTTTGTTATTACTGAATATTTCCCATTGAATCCTCAGCATTGGTTTAATTGATTAAAATTATCAAGCTGCTCATGAATTCAGCATTAATCAAGTATTGGTTAAGATTTAGCAGGTTATTACGGAGGATTGCTTATTGATTTCTCCACTTGGTAAATTTAATAATTACCATAATACTGAGAGTTGCTTATAAATTAGTTTTGCTTATTTAATTCCACAGTATTGGTTAAATTACTTAATAGTTATCAGACTTTCACTGAGAATTTATTAATTTCTCAGTATGGGTTAAGTGGATGAAATTACCACTTAATTATTGAATTATTTATTAGTTCCTCAGTATTGGTTAAAGTGGTCAATTGCCAGATTATGACTGAGTGCTCCTTATTAATTATTTAGTATTGGTTAAACTGGGTAATTACCAGATTATGACTGAGGGTTCCTTAATTCCTCAGTATTGATTAAACCGATTAATTTCCAGATTGCGACCGAGTTCAGTATTAATTCCTCAGTATTGGTTAAATTAGTTGATAGTTACCAGACTTTCATTACTGAGAATTTATTAATTCCTTAGTATTGGTTAAACTGGGTGACATTTCCAGGTTATGATAGAGTGCCCTATTAATTCCTCAATAAAACTGGTTAACTTCCAGATTATGACAGAGGTTCTTGTTAATTCCTCAGTCTTGGTTAAATTGGTTAATTACCAGATTATGACTGAGAAATCCATACTGATTGCTCAGTATTGTTAAATTACTTAATAGTTATGTGACTTCCACTGAGAATTTATTAATTCCTCAGTACTGGTTAGATTAGGTGAAATTTTCAGATTATGACAGAGTTCCTTATTAATTCCTCAGTCTTGGTTAAATTTGTGAAGAGTTATGTGACTTTCTCTGATAATTTATTAAATCCTCAGTACTGGTTAAATTGGGTGAAATTTCCAGAGTTCCTTATTAAATCCTCAGTAAAACTGGTTAATTTCCAGATTATAATGGAAATCCTTGTTAATTCCTCAGCACTGGTTAAATTAGTTAACAGTAACTAGGTTATTGCTCGGCATTCATTGCTAGATTCCTTCCTTAACGGTGACGGAAATGAACTGAAGTTGGCCTGTGATCACTGACCCCAAACTGGTTATTAACGACTCGTTAACCAGTAACTAGCTTAACCAGCTTCGCCTCAGGTGCCGCCTCGAGCGCCGACGCACCGCGCGCTTTTGCCCACTGAGACCACGTGACAACCCTCGTCGTGGCCAGTTCCCGCTCGCTGTGACGAATAGAGGGCTGCCATCTTTGATACTGGCAAAGCCGCCCCAGTTCACACAGGTATTACATGTTGGTGTTGAGAAGATTCCCTCCCTATTCAGCCTCGTTCCAAGGATGGATCAGAGAAAAATGAATGAATAATACATTATTTTTTTAAAAATCCTCTCACTAACTACCAATTTTTTTTTAAATAAAGGGCGCATCTAAAGATATTTAAGTCTGAGATGAGAAGTGGCCAGAATAATTGCAACATTTAAAAGGCATCTGGATGGGGTGTACGAATAGGAAGGGTTTGGAGGGATATGGGCCGGGTGCTGGCAGGTGGGATATCTAGTCGGCATGATTAGATTCCCTACAGCATGGAAATAGGCCCATCAGCCCAACAAGTCCACACCGACCCTCCGAAGGGGAACCCACCCAGACCCATTTCCCACTGACTAATGCACCAAACTCTACAGGCAATTTAGAATGGCCTATTCACTTCACCTGCACATCTTTGGACTGTAGGAGAAAACCAGAGCACCCGGAGGAAACCCACACAGGCACGGGGAGAAGGTGCAAACTCCACACAGTTGCCCAAGGCTGGAATCGAACCTAGGTCCCTGGCGCTGTGAGACAGCAGTGCTAACCACTGAGTCACCGTGCCACCCCAATGTGCATGGGTGAGTTAGACCAAGGGGTCTGTTTCTGTGCTGTACAGCTCATTGACTCTATAAATACCTTGAGCCAGAGAATAGAACTCACTACAGAAAGCAGAGTACAGAATAAGTTGACCAGGATGTGGCCCAGTATGGGGGGGGGCTCTAACTATGAAGAAAGGTTAGGCTTGTTTTCACTGGAATGCAGGAGTTTGAAGGGAGACCTGATAGAAATTTCTAAGGTTGTGAATGCCATGGATAGAGTGGAAAGTCGGAAGCATTTAGCCAGGGTGGAGGGGTCAATTACTACAGGACACAGGTTTAAGGTATGGGGAGGGGAAGTTTAAAGAGATGCACGAGGCAAGTCTTTCATACAAAGGAATGCTTTACCATTGTGGAATCAGACACAATAGAACAGAAAAATACAGCGCAGTACAGGCCCTTCGGCCCTCGATGTTGCGCCGACCCAAGCCCACCTAACCTACACTAGCCCACTATCCTCCATATGCCTATCCAATGCCTGTTTAAATGCCCATAAAGAGGGAGGGTCCACCACTGCTACTGGCAGGGCATTCCATGAACTCACGACTCAATAGCAGCATTCAAGAAATACCTGGACCTGATGAAGGAGCAGCACTCCAAAAGCTAGTGCTTCCAATTAAACATGTTGGACTATAACCTGGTGTTGGGTGATTTTCAACTTTGTCCACACCAGTCCAACAGCGGCACCTCCAAGTCATGAATAGGAAGGGAATAGAGGGATACAGATCCTGTAAGTGAAGATAGTTATAGTACAGAAGGGCACAGGCTGAGGGCCAAAGGGCCGGTTTCTTTACTGCACTTGTTCTTTGTTCAGCCAAAGTACAGAGGGATCTGGGAGTGCTAGTTGAGGATTCTCTAAAGGTAAACATGCAGGTTGAGTCCGTGATTAAGAAAGCGAATGCAATGTTGGAATATAAAAGCACCGTTGTGCTACTGAGACTTTATAAAGCTCTGGTTAGGCTCCATTTGGAGTAGTGTGTCCAGTTTTGGTCCCCACACCTCAGGAAGGACATACTGGCACTGGAGCGTGTCCAGCGGAGATTCACACGGATGATCCCTGGAATGGTAGGTCTAACATGTGAGGAATGGCTGAGGATCCTGGGATTGTATTCATTGGAGTTTAGAAGATTAAGGGGAGATCTAATAGAAACTTACAAGATAATACATGGCTTGGAAAGGGTGGACGCTAGGAAATTGTTTCCGTTAGGCGAGGAGACTAGGACCCATGGACACAGCCTTAGAATTAGAGGGGGTAAATTCAGAACAGAAATGCGGAGACATTTCTTCAGCCAGAGAGTGGTGGGCCTGTGGAATTCATTGCCGCAGAGTGCAATGGAGGCCGGGACGCTAAATGTCTTCAAGGCAGAAATTGATAAATTCTTGATGTCACAAGGAATTAAGAGATACGGGGAGAATGCGGGTAAGTGGAGTTGAAATGCCCATCAGTCATGATTGAATGGCGGAGTGGACTGGATGGGCCGAATGGCTTCCGCTCCTATGTCTTATGGTCTTAAGGGCAGAACATTAGAGTATTTGAGGCTGAAAGGGACCAAAGGATATGGAGAGAGTGAGGACAGCAGATGCTGCAGAGTCAGCATCAAAAAGCGTGGCATTGGGAAAAGCACAGCAAGTCAGGCAACATCTTAGGAGCAGGAAAGTCAACATTTCAGGCATAAGCCTTTCTTCAGGTTTCCTGATGAAGGGCTTATGCCTGAAACGTGGACCCTCCTGCTTCCCAGATGCTGCCTGACCTGCTGTGCTTTTTCCAGTGCCACACTTTCCTACAGGGGAGAAAGTGAGGACTGCAGATCAGAGTTGAAGAGTGCAGTGCTGGAAAAACACAGCCAGCCAGTCAGACAGCATCCGAAGAGCAGGAGAATCGACGTTTCAAGTCTAAGCCCTTCAGCAGGAAGAAGTTTTCTACTTTTCTACTCAAAGGATATGCAGTAAAGCAGGATCAGGCTACTGAGTTGGACCACGATCATATATCGAATTGGGAAAGCAGGCATTAAAAAACAAAGATCAAATGGCCTATCCCTGTCCCTATTATTCTACATAACTGGAAATACACATCATTCACTCAGGACAACTGAACAAAATGGTCATGTGCAGAAGGCATTAATATCACTGCCAGTCTAAACAAGGAATCTACCTGCACACTCTATGTCTCACCTTGTTCAGCATCTCATACAACCCTGGTAGTGCAGCACCTCCCTAGCAACCTGCATCTGCAGGCTCATGTCTGCATGTTAGGAGCTAAAGCCCACCATTCTCTGAATCCAGGGGACGCCCTGGGTAGAAGGGCATGTTTCAAAATCAATAAAACAGGAAACACAAGCAAAAGGAGTATCTCATTTCTTTATTAATACATGATGGAAAGATTAACAATGTTAATCTGAATAAATAAAAAAGAGAAATTAAAAACATGTACAGGTAGTAAAGGGAGACACGACAGAAGGTTAAGGAGGGGAGAGAAGTTCATTGTATTTCTACAAGAGTAGTATCCAAATAAGGAGAAAGTGAGGACTGCAGATGTTGGAGATCAGAGTCAAAAAAAAAGTTCTGGAAAAGCACAACTGGTCAGTTAGCATCCAAGGAGCAGGGGAGTCAGCGTTTAGGGCATGAGCACATTCCTGACGTAGAGCTTATGCTCGACTCCTGCTCCTCTGATGCTGCCTGACCGGCTGTGCTTTTCCAGCACCACATTTTTCGACTAGTGTCCCAATAGTCAACTTTGAACTCTTGATGTGAAACTTTACATGATGCCACGGTTCACAGCCCAAACAGACACATACAGCTCACCCCTCTCCCCGCCCCATATCATGAACCGTACACTTGCAGAATCGTCCAAACACAGAGAAAGACAGATAAGCGTGTGAGGGGCTTGCCCTCTAATTACAGGAGGGTCACAGCCAAACGTACGCAAGGAGAGATTGCCAGGAACAGCCTGGGCTCAGGAGACGACCCATGCGATGGAGGCCGCTGACCTGACCATGGCAGAGACAGGGTACCAGCCTATCACATATGGCACCTCACCCTCCACCCTAAACAAGCTGCCCACTTCCTTCATACTCACTGATCTGCATCACCTATGCACAAAAGGAGTTCCCCAGTATTGAAAATGAGGACGGAAGAAAAAATGATGAGTTGCACAGATCAGGTGGGGGGAGCGGTTTGAGAGAGGCAGCAGACAAGTAATCCTGGGATTACATCCCACTGTCGCAAATGGAAAAATACAAATTCCCGCCTCCAACTCTACTTTGATTTAGTCCCCTCTCCTCTCCCTGGTGGCTCAGTGGTTAGCACTGTTGCCTCACGGAGCCAGGAGGGTTCGATTTCACCCCCTCGAGGTGACTGTCTGTGTGGTGTTTGCATATTCTCCCAGTGTCTGCGTGGGTTTCCTCCCAGTCCAAAGATGTGTAGGTCGGGTGAACTGGCCATGCTAAATTGCCCATAGTGATGGGTGCATCGGTCAGAGGGAAATGGGTTTGGGTTACTCTTTGGAGGGGGGGGGTGGACTGGTTGTGCCGAAGGGCCTGTTCCCACACTGTAGGGAATCTATCAAAACCCCTCCTCACTTTTTTCACAAATGTGGCCCTCATCAGGATTCATAAAAACCGAAACAACTGCGGACGCAGAAACAAAAAAAACAAAGAAACCACTGGAAAAGCTCACCAGGTCTGGCAGCACCTGGATATTCCTTGGTATCATCAGCTCTGGAGAATGGGTCACCAGAGCAGAAAACTCAAGTTAGATTTCTCGCCACGGCTGCTGCCAGACCTACTGAGCTTTTCCAGTAACTTCTGCTTTTGTTCCTCATAGGACTTTGTTAATGTTTCACTAGCCAATGGGTGCCTTCCTGGACGTGGGAAGTATAACATATTAGCACAATGATGGCTTTTCACGGTGTACACACACACGCACAGGTGATTTTGGGAAAATCATACGCACTACTGCTTTGGGCCTCCCTTTAGGGTCAGTGGTACTGTGGGGTGGGGTGGGGGGGGATTATAAACGGAAGACTCAGAGAATCTCCTCATTCTAAAAGGACTGGCTCTGAGGTAGCAGAGTGCACTTACTGTGACGAGTTATTTAGACTCAGCTTGCGATGGTGAGGGGGGGGGATGGTGAGGGGGGGGGGATGGTGAGGGGAGATGGGGTGGGGGTGAAATCAGGAAGACTTTTCCCTGGCACACAGGTGATGGGATTGAAATGCGAACAGAGACGGAGAAAGGATTTGGCAGGGCGTAAGGGAGAAACTTGCTGGGCTGGAGTCCAGAACAAGAGATGAGGGGTGGGGGAAGGTGGAGTGGTGGGTGGCTTTTTGGGCGGGGGGGGGGGGGGGTAATGGCATAACCACTTCTTCACACGAAGGAAAAAAGGGGGGAAAAAGTTGAGATATGAGGACTGGGTCCACAAATACTGGAGATCAACTGAAATAAAATGTCAAGTCTGAGGTGAACAGATGGTTTAAGATTTTATTTTTATGGCAGATGCATTTACTTTGTTGGGGGAAAAGGGGATGAAAGGATACGGAACCAAGGTGGGTAATTGGGAGTGGTAAGCAGATTGGATAGCAGAATGGCTCTGGAGCAGAATGGCCTCTGCTGTGTTGACACACCCCTCAGTAGTGACCCCCATGATAAAAATCAGAGACAGAAAACCAACTTTCATTGTTACAAGGAAGGATATTATTAAGCTGGGGAGGGTTCAGAAGAGATTTACCAGAATGTTACTGAGAATGGAGGGTTTGAGCTTTAAAGAGGAGAGGCTGAACGGGCTAGGCCTTTTTTCACTGGAGTGTTGGAGGTTGAGGGGTGACCTTAAAGAGGCTTAGAAGGGTACATATAAAATATGAATAGCAAAGCTCTTTTCCCGACAGTTTTTCAAGACTGGGGGCATGTTTTGAAATCTTGCTCCTCTCGCCTTCAAAAGGACATGAGTGGTAATTTTTTTTTGTTTTAGTGGTTGGCAAGTGGAATGAACTTCCAGAGGAAGTGGTGGATGTAAAAGCAGTTAATGTTTGGAGGGATATGGGCCAGGAGCAGGCAGGTAGGACTAGTTTAGTTTGGGAACACGGCATGACCAAAGGATCTACTTCCATGCTGTGTGACTAAGTACACATCCTTCACATCAAGGTGCAGTTCATCGTTGCCTCCACCACACCCAAAGTTGCACAAGTGGAAAAGCTTCACCTTTTCCTTCTTAAACAGAAGGGTGCGAGTGACCCAGTCTGTCCGATTTGTTTTTAAAAATGGCACACCGACAGATTTCACTATCACTTTTAACTGGTGCCTACCACAAGATCTATTTTGCTGACAAACATTTGAGCTCCAAATACTGTGAAGGGCTCAAATATTGACAGACTCCCTACAGCGTGGAAGCAGGGCATTCGGCCTGCTGAGTCCACATCGACCCTGCTGAACAGCATCCCAACCCCTTACCCTACTTCAAACATCCTGCACTTCCCATGGTTAACCCACCTAACCTGCACATCCCTGGACGCTATGGGGCAATCTAGGATGGCCAATCCACCCGAACCCACACAGCTTTGGACTACGGGAGGAAACCAGAGCAGCCGAAAGAATCCGATGCAGATGGGAGGGGGGAAGAGAATGTCTGTGAGGAGTTTACACAGTCACCTGAGAGTGGAATAGAACCCGGGTCCCTGGTGCTGAGGGGCAGTAGTGATAACCACGGAGCCACTGTGCCACGTACGGTGGTCCACGGGGTAGAAGTAAACAGAGGGGCCATTCCCCACTGCAACAAGGATAGGCTCGAGGGGAATAGGAGCATGCACTTCGGGGGGGGGGGGGGGGGGGTAATTAAAATACAGGTTCTCTCCTTAGATGTCAAAATTCTGCCAATTAAATATAGGTTTGCAGAACATCCAATCCAGTTTTCCCATGTCACCTTGCTCCAAGCAACCGGCTGTGTCTGCACCATGTCCTCAAAACAGATTCTCTTGCAGCAACAGAAGGACTGCAATAGGCTTGACTGAGCAGAAAATATTGTACAGAGGTCAGTGGGCCAGCATGACAAACAGACCAGAGAGACCCGCACGCACACAGAGACAGAGACGCACGCACAGACACACGCGCACATGCACAGAAACAGACAGACACACGCACACATGCACAGAAACAGAGAGACACACGCGCATACGCACAGAGACAAACAGAGACACATGCGCACACAGACACACAGACACACACACGCGCACAGAGACACTAAGAGACATATGCATACACAGGCAACAGTTCCTTCTTTGCTGCTGCAACCCCTTACTATATCTTTTTAATATACTTTCATAGAAATATTCAAACTGTCCCTTCCGTAACCCACCAGGCCCCCCCCGCCCCCCTTTAGGAAACTAATCTGACATATTTACAAACGAGGAAACAGTGAAAGACCCAGTGCTTCCTTCAAGACAGATGACAAACATGATTGCTCCTGAACAAGTCACAAGTTTGATAAAAATCTATGTTACAGCATTAAAGAAAATACAAACATTTGTGCACCAGATCGGTCTGAAAAACTCATCAGGTTCTAATAAATGAAAACCTTCCAGACTGGCGCACAGGTCAGTGTGTTACATACACAGATTACAAGTCCTTTTTTTTTTTAGAAAAGCTATTTAGAAAGTCCCGTCACATGAGAAGTTTAAAAAATAAAACAGGTCACTCCTCCTCGATGGTGCGAAACACTCGCAATCCTGAAGAGGTCATGCTCTCATTTGGGGGTCAGGGGTCAGGCAAGATTCAGGGACCCCTTAAATCCCTGTTACTGCATTTCCTTCCGTTTTTGTTAAAAGGGAAAAAAAAATGGTACAGTTTGTGCCAATTTTGCTCTCCTGGGATCTTGAGCTGGGAAACCAACCTGCAGCTGCCAATGCTCCACGTCAACTCTTGACCTCCGAGATCAGGCAGACAGGGGAACATTGTCTGGTCCATCTTTTACAACCACAGGGTTAAGTCACACCGCATACTGACCGGGCCAGTGAGAAGGGTGGAAGCGCCTGTATTTTGTCGGAGAGAGGGCGGTTTTGTGGAGGGTGTAAGAGCACATCAAATTCCCGAGGTGACAGTGACCACCCGCCATCAGATGAGACGGAATTTGGTCGGTGAAGTTACTGGGGGAGGCCTCTCCCCAAGCACAGGGCCCGAGCCAGATGTCCCCACCCACTTGACCTCAAAGGGAGCCAAGAGAAAAAGGTTATCCCCACACTCGCGGTGTGTATGAGATCTCGGGGGGAGGGGTCCCGCAAAGCAACACTGAGCTTTAAAATTCATTCTCACCCCCTAAATCATCCTGTTAAGGAGGGGGGGAGGGGGTGGAGTACCATTAGGGAGGACTGTCCGGGGCTTTCGTCCACTGACAAGGAAGTGCTCACCGACACAGCTCCAAGCCAGGATGATGTGTGGAGCTCAGAAGGGAATTCTACAGATAGTGGGGGTCCCCGTGCCCTTGTCCTTGGAGAGGGTGGGGGAATCTGGAAGGTGCTACTGAAGGAGACCTCACTGCAGTACATCCTCGGCGGGTACGCACCACATCGGCAGACAGCATGGCGACCTGCACCCAGGAGGAAAAGCGCCCCATCGTCTATCAGGGGACCGCTCTCCCCCTGGGGCAGGGGGAGGGGGTGAGAGAACACACGCCGCAACGGTTTTGCGTGCAGCCTCCTTGGCATGAACAGAGACAGGCAGAGGTGATCGTGCTTTCCTGCTTTTAACTAAACACCCCCCCCACCCCTCCCCGGAACAAAAAGCAAAAGCTTTGAAACACTACCCAAGCGCAAGACCAAGCAGGAACGTACACTGACAACATCAGCATCAGTGCTCCATAGAGTCTCACCTGGAGTCCTGAATACAGGCACAGAGCAAATACCAAGCACGGCTTGGAGCAGAGGGAAATGGAGACTCCCCGCTCCGGATACACATAGATGCATCGTGTCCTCCCGGTGGAATTCCGACCAGGCCGGAGCACTGGACCACAAAGAATAAGCTTCCCCGAATTCAGAAAGAGAGTGGGGGTTCACGGGACAGGACGGCTGTCTCCCTGCTGGAGGGATGCCCTTCGCCTTCTCTGCTCAGTGCCGACAGGACAGTGGGTGGGTGGTGGAAACACCTCAGCCGCGTCACAGTGTACAAACGAAATGCTCACAGGGGTTCGGAGGGAGGGGGGAAGAGGGGTCGTGGGAAGACTGGATGTGTATTGGCAAGGTTTCCCTTTTCCGGTTACTCCGAGAACGAGGGGAAGATGGGGAGTTCCGAGAACTCATCGCTGTTGTAACTGGTTCCCTGCTCCTCGTAGATTGACAGCATATCCTGAAACAGGTTAAGCAAAACAGGGGGGGGGGGGGGGGGGGGGGAAAGAGAGAAAATAAACATTACACATGGCTCGCTCATGCACTTCGACTCTCCTGCATTTACGTTTCCACCCCTTCCCCTTGGTTAACTGGCAACAGAGCAAGCAAGCAGCCACTCTGCCCTCTTAAGCCTGTTCTGCATCATTCAGTCGGGTTACCACCTCTCCCTCCAATTGCACAACCTCGTGCAGCCTGGTAGGCAGCCTCCCTCCCTGTGACAAGCTCCAGGAAAGGAAAGGTCTGCATTTTCTCAGCACTTGGGGAGCCCAAAGCACGCCACAAATGGCAGCCATGCGGCACCCCTCTCGCCCAAACTCAGCAGTTGCTGGCAACATCGTCTGGAAGCTGGGGGGGGGGGGTGGGCAGCCGTTTGGTTACAACGGCTCTGGTGATATGGATGGCAACGGCCACACAGAGGGCACACTGTAAGATAAGACAAGACTCTTGGCACACAGGAATCCATTTGGCCCACTGCTCCCGTGCCAGCTACCAGGTAACATCAGTGGGCTGGTGACACAGAGGCCGTCAGGCTTCAGGGGTGGTGGGGGGGGGGGGTGGGAGACACTGTTTCCAATCCCACCTGGTGGAATTGAAATTCAACCGAAACAAATCTGGAACTGGAAGCTATGCTCGGGGATGGCGGCACTGACAAATGCGATCAATTTGGGTAAAAAAGGCCCCAACGGCTGGGCAGGGGTCACTAACGGGGGGGGGGGGGGGAAATAAACTCACCACCTATACCTGGTCTGAGCCTAGATGTGACTCCAGACCAATCCAATCCATGTCTATTGCACAGTGATAGGCCATTCGGCCTGATGGGTTGACTGCCCTCTGAAATGGTGCCGAGCGAGACTCGGATTGAGTGGCGGTTGAGGGAAAGCCAGGCAACATTGGTAGCCCGCAGCAACGACACCCACAACATTAAGAGTACCCCGCCCGATACCCACTGCCCTATTCAGTCCACAGCCTCTATGAATCTTATCGCTTAGTTATCTGGAGGACTCTCTGAACCTTCCTGCTGAATCTGCTCCCACCGCCCTATAAGGTGGCCTGTCCCAGATCACAACGCCTTGCCTCTCCTCACCACCAAGCATCTGGTGGCCGCCACCTCCGATTCTCTTTGAACTGTGTCCCCGCCAGTGACCGACTCTCCTGCCGTGGAGGATACACACAAAAAAGAATCACCCTACACCAGGTTATAGTCCAACAGGTTTACTTGAAAGCACCACCTTTCGGAGTGCCACTCCTTCATCAGGTAACTGTGACGAAGGATCAGAAGACACAGAATTTATAGCAAAGGACTATTGTCATGTCTACTTGGATATATTGAACAAACCTAGATTGACGTTAAGATGAAGGATTTAACAATATTCTAGTTTTGTTTAATTTATCATTTCAGTTGCATGACACTAATCTTTTGCTGTAAATTCTACGTCTTATGATCCTGCCCACGAGCTATCCGGACAAGGAGCAGTACTCCGAAAGCTTGGACTTCCAAATAAACCTCAAGATTAGAGTGGTGCTGGAAAAAACACAGCAAGTCAGGCAGCATCCAAGGAGCAGGAAAATCAAGGTTTCGGGCAAAAGCCCTTCCTCAGGGATCTCTGAAGGGCTTTTGCCCGAAATGTCGATTTTCCTGCTCCTTGGATGCTGCCTGACCTGCTGTGCTTTCCCAGCGCCACTCTGATCTCCAGCATCTGCAGTACCCACTTCCGAATAAACCCGTTGGACTATAACCTGGTGTTGTGCGATTTATAACTCTGGCGAAAGTGGGTACTGCAGACGCTGGAGATTAGAGTGGGTGATGGAAAAGTACAGCATGTCAGGCAGCACCCGAGGAGGAAAAAAAAATCGACGTTTCGGGCAAAGGCCCTTCACCAGGGATGCTTTTTAACCCTGTCCACCCCGGTCCAACACTGGCTCCTCCACGGTCACGACACAGTCTAGTCGCGCACCCCTGCAACCCCCCCCCGGTGATTTCAAATCTGCCCCGCCTAATCGCGCGGTGGGCTGTGTGCGCAGCGAGGACTGCTCACCGGAAACACCTCG
Organism: Chiloscyllium plagiosum; assembly: GCF_037043375.1. Lineage (NCBI taxonomy): Eukaryota > Metazoa > Chordata > Chondrichthyes > Orectolobiformes > Hemiscylliidae > Chiloscyllium > Chiloscyllium plagiosum. The sequence continues at coordinate 53,937,410 of NW_028270188.1, forward strand.
GGCTGGCTCTGCTGTGCGTGCTGTTCGCTGGACGCCTGGGAGTGATGCTGTCCCTGCCACTGAGGCCACACCGAGCCTCCGTCCGCGGGCCGGCTCTGGAACGGTGAGCCTGTCTGCCCAGCTTCAGCTGCCCAAGGTTTTGGGAAGGAGAGAGAAAATAAATAAACAAGCAAACAAATAGATAAAGCTCGCTCTTTATTAAAAGCGAAAGCAGCAATTCCGCTCGTGGGGCAGAACGAAACAACGGTAAAAGGAAAGCTGACACACACACGGTCTTCACGAGGACTGTAGGGGTTATTAGAGAGGGAAAAATAACGATTCGCAACATGGGTACGTAGCAACACGACAGGAGAGCACAAGGAATGCCGATGTAAAATCGGCCCAATCCGTAGTTAAATCGTGTAGTATCTGGCCATTCAGCCCGACGGGATCGGTGCTGGCCTTTATGATGCAACCCAGCTTTCTGCCACTAGCCCCTCTATTTCAGTGTGAATTGGGCAGGCACCAACACACGGATTTTGAGGGGGGGGGGGGGTCTTGAGGGGAGAACAGGCACCAGAGATGCACAGGAGGAAGTGAGGACTGCAGATGCTGGAGATCAGAGCTGAAAATTGTGTTGCTGGCAAAGCGCAGGAACGAAGGAGGGCTCATGCCTGAAACGTCGATTCTCGTCGTGCTCCTCGGATGCTGCCTGACCTGCTGCGCTTTTCCAGCAACACATGTTTCACCAGAGATGCACAGCTTTCTGTCTCAAACTCGTCAGGATGGAATGTAAGATTGCCAAATATCTAAGCAGTCGGGGCTAATCCATGCTCTCTGGCCGTGGTGTGGGGTCAGGAGGGAGACAGTGAACGGCATTCGATTGGGGCGGGGGTTTGCTCCTCTCTCTGCAACTCGGAAACATGGAGCAGAGCGGGGAAAGAGAATTATAATCCTCGGCACAACACAGTGGGCTGAAGGGCCTGTTCTAGTTCTATGTTCTAAGAGCAAGGTTGGTTACCTACCGAAAGCAGACGTGCGGTTAGCAAGGGATGGGTAGGCGGTGCCTCCTGCCGTGGACGTGGCTACAGGGCTGGCAAGGGGGCTGAAGGAAGCAGTGTTGGCCGTGAAACTCCGGTTGGCTGCCATGCCAAACTGGGGCGACTGCGTCTTTGCCCCCTGGGCTGCTATCTGCAAGAAGAACACACAAGACAGGAGGTTAGGGGGGAAAAAGGCCATGGGGCGGAATGGTGACTCATCTCACAGCGTCACCATCACATGAAACCCCACTGCCAGTTCATACAGTCAGAGAGATGTACAGCACAGAAACAGACCCTTCGGCCCAATGTGTCCATGCTGACCAGATATCCCAACCCAATCCAGTCCCATTTGCCAGCACTGGGCCCATATCCCTCCAAACCCTTCCTATTCGTGTCCCATCCAGATGCCTTTTAAATGCTGTCATTGTACCAGCCTCCACCACTTCCTCTCGCAGCTCATTCCACACACACATCATCCTCTGCGTGAATAAATTGTCCCTCAGGTCCCTTTCCCCTCTCACCCTAAACCTATGCCTCTCTAGTTCTGGACTCCCCCACCCCAGGGAAAAGACCTTGTCTATTTACCCTATCCATGCCCCCTCATGATTTTATAAACCTCTATAAGGTCACCCCTCAGCCTCCCACATTACAGGGAAAACAGGCCCAGCCTGTTCAACCTCTCCCTTTAGCTCAAATCCTCATGTCATACAGACCCTTCGGCCCAACCAGTCCATGCCGACCACAATCCCAAACTAAACTAGTCCCACCCACCTGCTCCTGGCTCATATCCCTCCAAACCTTTCCTTTTCAATGTCTTTTAAGCGTTATAACTGTACCCGCGTCCGCCATTTCCACTGGGATTTCATTCCACGCACGAACCACCCTCTAAAAACAAAAAAGGCCCCTCATGTCCTTTTTAAATCTCTTTCTAGTCTCACATTAAAAAATGTGTGCACTAGTTTTGAATTTACCTCCCCTACCCTAGGGAAAAGCCCTTTGTCATTCACCTTAACTATACCCCTCATTAACCTCTATAAAAAAGGTCAGCTCACAACCCGCCCACATTCCACTGAAAGAAGTCCCAGCCTATTTTTAAATAGGTCAAGCCCTCCATTCCCAGTAACATCCTGGTAAATCTGTTCTGAACTCTCTGCAGCTTAATAACATCCTTTCCATAGCAGAGTGGCCAGAACTGAACTGGCCCCAAAGTCCTGTACATCCTCAACAGGATGTCCCAACTCCTATACTCTAAGAGTGAGTAATGAAGGCAAGCGTGCTAAACACCTCTTGACCACCCTGCCACACACATTTCAAAGAATGATGTACCTGAATCCCTAGGTCTCTGCTCTACAACACAACCTATAAAGCCTGCCTTTGTTTGTTTTACCAGAACGCAATACCTTGTATTTATCCAAATTAGAGGCCATCTGCCACTCCTCAGCCCATTGACCCAATCAATCAAGATCGACTTTCCTGCTCATCCGATGCTGTCTGACCTGCGTTTTTCCAGCTCCACATTCTATCGACTCTGACTTGCAGCATCTGCAGTCCTTACTATCTCTTTGTAATCTTAGATAACCATCTTCACTGCCCACTCATGGCTAAATCTCCTTAATTTGCCTCCCGCAAAGATACAACACCAGACCCTAAATCGATCCAGTCGATTTCGGTAGCTCGGTGGTTAGCACCGCTGCCTCACAGCGCCAGGGACCCAGGTTCGATTCCAGCCTCGGGCGGCTGCTGGTGCAGAGTTTCCACATTCTCTCCAAGTCTGCGCGAGTTTCCTCCAAGTACTCTTTTTTTTTCCCCCACAATTCAAAGATGTGCAGGTCATGTGGGTCAGCCATTCCTGATTTTGCCCGAAATGTCGATTTTCCTGCTCCTCGGATGCTGCCTGACCTGCTGTGCTTTTCCAGCACCCACTCTGATCTAAACAGCCAAAATAAAAGCCCCATTACATGTTGGCTGGGTGGGATGCTCTTCAAGGATCGGTGCAGGCTTAATGGGCCGAATGGCCTCCTTCGGCACTTCTTGATTCTCGAGGCTTCCTTCGTGGCACCAGCACCCAGCGAGGATCTTTGACTTGCAAAAACCACAGGAGTTAATCCAGAACCCACTGCGGTCAAGGCGCCAGTCAGTCAGTCAGTCAGGAGCGCGAGGAAATACACCCCACATGCCTGGAAGCTCCATCAATTGTGAGGTTCAACACCACCCAGGACAAAGCAAAGCTCCATTGTAACGCCATCCACCACCTTTAACTACCACTCCCTCCCTCACTGCAGCAGCAGCAGCGTGCACCATCCACAAGAAGGTACCGTCACGCCAAGACCGCACCTTCCAAACCCAGGACCTCTACCCTCTACAGGGGCAAGGCCAGCAGATGCAAGAGAACGCAACCCCAGCCAAGCACCACCCAGATTTGAATGTATGTCAGCCGCCCCTTGATTGCTCAGGAGTCAAAATCCTGGAAGTCCTGCAGTGCCGTTAGGAAGGTGCATCTACACACCACTCGGTTCTGAGCGGTGACTCACCACAACTTGCCCCAGGGTAGGGCAAGTCTAGCTAGCGATTCCCGCAGAGTTACAGAGTTGTACGTGGACACAAACCCTTTGGTCCAACTTGTCCGTGACAACCAGACATTCTGCATTAATCTAATCTCACACGCCAGCACTTGGCCCATATCCCTCCAAACCCTTCCTATCCATGTCCCCATCCCAGATGCCTTTTAAATGTTGTCATTGTCCCAGCCTCCACCACTCCCTCTGGCAGCTCATTCCATACACGTACCACCCTCTGTGTGAAAAAGTTGCCCTTCTGGTCCCTTTTAAATCCTTCCCCTCCCACCTTACACCTGTGCCCTTCGAACTTTGGACCCCCTACCTCAGGCAAAAGACTTTGTCTATTCGCCCTATCAGTGTATCCTCGTGATTTTATAAATCTCTATAAGGCCACCCCTCAAGCCTCTGACACTCCAGGGAAAACAGCCCCAGCCTGTTCAGCCTTTCCCACATCAACGAACCAACTTGCAATTGATCCTTTTGGGATCACGTTCCACAATCCTGTGATCCCAAGGCAAGGTTACAGGGATCGGGAAGGCAGGGACACAAAAAAAAACAACAGCACGATGCCGGAAGCTCACCAGGAAATTTTTTTTTTTAAAAACAAAAGGCGTCCAAACCTGCGCTGGGAACGGCGGGCGGCTTCCACTCCAGGTGTTGCCGGTAACTTGACCACTGACCGACTGCCGTGAGATCTGAGCCAGGATCTGCCCTGCCGACGCCGGCTGCTGGACAATGTTCACAGGAGCCACCATGGTGGCGCTGTCGGAGAAGGGCGGAGGAGCGGTCAGAAGCAGAGGCAAGACGCCGCGGCGCAGCGCAACACAAGACACCAGCACCCCCCGCGTGCCCTCACTACAGTCTCCACGCGTTTCGGGACCAACGAGGGGGCTATGGAGGGAGATTTGACCTGCACGAAACGGTTTGGGGAGGGGCTTCCGCTCGCGGACGGAGAGAAGCCGGAGAAGTTCAGCTCATTCTCCTCTGATCTGGAGGTGCCGGTCTTGGACTGGCGCAGACAAGGTTAGAGGTCACATGGCACCAGCTTAGAGTGCAACAGGTTTGTTTGAAATCACATGCTTTCGAAGCACTGCCCCTTCATCAGGTGAAGACTGGTGTCGTGTGCTACACAGTGGCTTAGTGATTAGCACCGCTACCCCACGGTGTCAGAGACCCGGGTTAGATCCCAGCCTCGGGTGACTGCCTGTGTGCAGACTGAACATGCTCCCTGTGACTGCATGGGTTTCCTCCGGTTAGGGTGGATTGGCCATGCTAAATTGTCCCATAGTGCCCAGGGATGTGTAGGTTAGGGTGGGTTGGCCATGCTAAATTGTCCCATAGTGCCCAGGGATGTGTAGGTTAGGGTGGGTTGGCCATGCTAAATTGTCCCATAGTGCCCAGGGATGTGCAGGTTAGGGTGGATTGACCATGCTAAATTGTCCCATAGTGCCCAGGGATGTGCAGGTTAGGGTGGATTGGCCATGCTAAATTGTCCCATAGTGCCCAGGGACGTGCAGGTTAGGGTGGATTGGCCACGCTAAATTGTCCCATAGTGCCCAGGGATGTGCAGGTTAGGGTGGATTGGCCATGCTAAATTGTCACATAGTGCCCAGGGATGTGTAGGTTAGGGTGGATTGGCCATGCTAAATTGTCCCATAGTGTCCAGGGATGTGCAGGTTAGGGTGGAATGGCCATGCTAAATTGTCCCTTAGTGCCCAGGGATGTGCAGATTAGGGTGGATTAGCCATGCTAAATTGTCCCATTGTGCCCAGGGATGTGCAGGTTAGGGTGGAATGGCCATGCTAAATTGTCCCTTAGTGCCCAGGGATGTGCAGATTAGGGTGGATTAGCCATGCTAAATTGTCCCATTGTGCCCAGGGATGTGCAGGGGTGGATTGGCCATGCTAAATTGTCCCATAGTGCCCAGGGATGTGCAGGTTAGGGTGGATTGGCCATCTAAATTGTCCCATAGTGTCCAGGGATGTGCAGGTTAGGGTGGATTGGCCATGCTAAATTGTCCCATAGTGCCCAGGGATGTGCAGGTTAGGGTGGATTGGCCACGTTAAATTGTCCCATAGTGCCCAGGGATGTGCAGGTTAGGGTGGAATGGCCATCTAAATTGTCCCATAGTGTCCGGGATGTGCAGGTTAGGGTGGATTGGCCATGCTAAATTGTCCCATAGTGCCCAGGGATGTGCAGGTTAGGGTGGATTGGCCATGCTAAATTGTCCCATAGTGTCCAGGGATGTGCAGGTTAGGGTGGATTGGCCATGCTAAATTGTCCCATAGTGCCCAGGGATGTGCAGGTTAGGGTGGATTGGCCATGCTAAATTGTCCCGTAGTGCCCAGGGATGTGCAGGTTAGGGTGGATTGGCCATGCTAAATTGTCCCATAGTGCCCAGGGATGTGCAGGTTAGGGTGGATTGGCCATGCTAAATTGTCCCTTAGTGCCCAGGGATGTGCAGGTTAGGGTGGATTAGCCATGCTAAATTGTCCCATAGTGCCCAGGGATGTGCAGGTTAGTGTGGATTGGCCATGCTAAATTGTCCCATAGTGCCCAGGGATGTGCAGGTTAGGGTGGATTAGCCATGCTAAATTGTCCCATAGTGTCCAGGGATGTGCAGGTTAGGGTGGATTGGCCATGCTAAATTGTCCCGTAGTGCCCAGGGATGTGTCGGTTAGGTGGTTTAGCCATGGGAAAATGCAGGATTTGGGAAAGGGTGGGATGGTCTTCAGAGGTTTGGCGCGGACCCGATGGAACACCCGTCCTGCTTCCGCGCTGCAGAGATTCTACAATTCTATGGCAGCACATTCGGCTTTTAGGCACATCTCCATCTGCAGCATCGGGAGGCACTTCTGTCTACCGCGGGACACAACAGATACCTGAAGTTCTGTGTGGGCCGTGCTGATGGGAAGGAGGTCCCCTGCTGGAAGATCTGCTGAGTCCCGGTACCCGGCGTTGAGGGAATCACCTTACTCTGTTCAGCTGCATCAAGGCAAGGAAATGATGGTCAACACACACATCAACTGACTGACTGCAGCGGAACAGAGTACTCCGTCGGCCACCTGACCTCCCGAGGCATTTCACAGAAACAAGAACAGATAAAAAAAGCACTATAGGGCACCGCTTCCATCACCTCTAGACTTTAGTGCAGACACAGCTAACGTTCTGGGGACCAGAGCTCAAATCCCACTATGGCCGAATTTGAATTCAATAAAATTCTGGAATTATGAGTCTAATGATGACCATGAATTCCTTGTTGATTGTTGGGAAAACCCATCTGGTTTACTAATGTCCCTTAGGGTGTGGAATGCATTGCCAGCGGTGGTACTAGAGTCAGATAGGTTGGTGATGTTCAAGCGACTCTTGGATAGGCACATGGACGCTAATGAAGTGAATGTAGGTTAGTTTGAACTTAGAGTAAGATAAAAGGCTGGCACGACATCAAGTGTGTCTACTGTTTTATGTTCATCTGCCTTCCTTACCTGGTCTGGCCTACATATGACTCCAGACCCACAATACCTCTGGCAGTCAATGCGAGCCCAGCTACAGACATCCTGCGGGTGAATAAAAAAAAAAAAAGAACTGGCTGTGGCGAAGGGCTGTGGCGAAGGCAGTGCAACAGCCAATTTGCAGAAAGCAAGCTCCTGCTAATGACTACAGATGACCCAATGTAGGTCAAAGGACAAACATCTGCCCCCAGTACGTTAGAGAGAACTGCCTATGACCCCCCCACTCCCGAAACCACCCACCCACTATGCTCTTCTTCCAAACACAGGTGGTGTAAGAATCACTGGGGGAGGGGGTTAGTTTAATGCTTCACTCCCAAAGCTGCATCGATCCACCTCCCTTGACGACAACACCACCCCCACCCCAATCGCCCCGCCGTTCGCAAACATTTAACAAGACCAACAAGAGAGAGGCCACCGAGCGGCTTGCTTGCCTGTGGGAAGGGCAGAGTAGATTTCGGTGTAGCGCGGGTCGGTTTCCTGACTGTACAAGGGCTCTGCTTTGCTGATCGGTTTTGTGTGCTCCGACGGTGCGGCAACCTAGGAGGATCAGATTAAATCATGGCCGGCTCAAAGCGTGGTCAACGTGCCCACCTGCTTCCCCTGCCCCCAAAAGAACAAAACAAGTCGAACAACCGCAGGGAGACGTCGCTCGGGACGGCTGGGACGCAGGCGGATGGACTTGTATCACGCCAACCCGCTTTGACACCCCTCCGGTGTAGCTGCCGGAGAGAGGAAATGGGGGAAGTCAACCACGTCCCCGCTCCCCCAGCCCCAGTTCGATTTCCTGAAGCACGCCGTGGAGTGCAGGCAGGACTCAGTGTAAGAACAGGAGGCTGCGCTGGTCAGAGCCAGGCTTCTGGAGAGGAAGTTCCCTGCTGATGGCTCTTCCTCTCTGGTCACACCGGGGAATGGGTGGGGGGGGGGGGGGAGCAGCCCTCGTTCGGAGGGCCAGCACAGATGCGACGGGGCCTTCCTGAGCCAGATGGGAGAGAACAGTTCAGAGATTGACCCGAGGCTGACATTTGCTACACTCCAAGTGCCTGGTCTACCCGACAGCCTCGTTCAAAAATCAGGAGGCGGTGGCAGCGACGGTGGTGGTGGCGGGACGGCTGCGACCAGCATCCACTGGGAAGCTAATAAGCAGTCCGAGATGGCCAGGGTTGGAGACTGACACAGATATTCATTTACCTGGGAATGTTCATAGCTGAGATCTTCTTGCCCAGCGATGGCAGGAGGCTGCTGCAGGTGCCTGTGGGAACAAATCCATGCCCATCACTTGCTTCAATGTAGGACAGAATAGCATACCTCGAAGTCATTCATGCAAACATCATGTTATGAAGGTGCGGAGGTGTACTGTGCCTTTAAGAGAGCTGAAAAGCTAGCAAGGACTGACAAAGCACACAGAATCCTGAACAAAGGAAGAATGTACCACTTGGGAAACAAATAGCTTGCAGCTGAGTTGCCATGAGAAAACAGATTCAAATTCAGCCAGTTTAAAATTATGCCCCAAGATACCAAAATCCAATCAAATTTGAATAATATTAAAACCAATGAAACAATCCAATGTTTTTGGGAATAAAACAGAGTAAAGCTGTCTATATACTTTTTGGAAGTGTGGTCTCCTTTATAATGGAGGAGAAACACCAGCCATATTGGCCAAAGAGTGTGGCGCTGGAAAAGTACAGCCGGTCATGCAGCATCCAAGGAGCAAAAGAGTCGACATTTCCAGCATGCACTCTTCATCAGGAATGAGTGATGAACTCGATTTGATTCCAACCTTGGATGACTGACTGTGTGGAGTTTGCACATTGATAGAATCCCTACAGTGCGGAAACAGGACCTTCAGCCCATCAGTGTTTACTGAGGAGAAGGACATGCAAGATATAGAATGTAGGGAAATAGATGGTGACATCTTGAAAAATGTCAAAATTACAGAGGGGGAAGTGTTGGATGTCTTGAAACGCATAAAAATGGATAAATCCCCAGGACCTGATCAGGCGTACTCTAGAACTCTGTGGGAAGCTAGGAAAGTGATTGCTGGGCCTCTTGCTGAGATATCTGTATCATCATAGTCACAGGTGAGGTGCTGGGAGACTGGAGGTTGGCTAACGTGGTGCCACTTTTTAAGAAGAGTGGAAAGGACAAGCCAGGGAACTGTAGACCAGTGACCAACTTGATTGAGTGTTTTTTTTGAAGGAGTAACAAAGAGGATTGAGGAGGGCAGAGCGGTGGACGTGATCGATATGGACTTCAGTAAGGTGTTCGACAAGGTTCTCCATAGGAGATTGGTTAGATCCCTTGGAATACAGGGAGAACTAGCCATTTGGATACAGAACTGGCTCAAAGGGAGAAGACAGAGGGTGGTGGTGGAGGGTTGTTTTTCAGACTGGAGGCCTGTGACCAGTGGAGTGCCACCAGAATCGGTGCTGGGCCCTCTACGTTTCATCATTTATATAAACGATTTGGATGCGAGCAGAGGTACAGTTAGTAAGTTTACAGAGGACACCAAACTTGGAGGTGTAGTGGACAGTGAAGAGGGTTACCTCAGATTACAACAGGATCTGCGCCAGATGGGCCAATGGGCTGAGGAGTGGCAGATGGAGTTTAATTCAGATAAATGTGAGGTGCTGCATTTCGGGAAAGCAAATCTTTGCAGGACTTATAGACTTAATGGTAAGGTCCTGGGGAGTGTTGCTGAACAAAGAGACCTTGGAGTGCAGGTTCATAGCTCCTGGTAAGTGGAGTCACAGGTAAATAGGATAGTGAAGAAAGCGTTTAGTATGCTTTCCTTTATTGGTCAGAGTATTGAGTACAGGAGTTGGGAGGTCATGTTGCGGCTGGACAGGACATTCTTTAGGCCACTGTTGGAATATTGTGAGCAATTCTGGTCTCCTTCCTATCGGAAGAATGTTGTCAAACCTGAAAGGGTTCAGAAAAGATTTACAAGGATGTTGGAGGATTTGAGCTATACGAACAGGCTGGAACAGTTTCCCCTGGAGCGTCAGAGGCTGAGGTTTATAGGTTTGTAAAATCATGAGGGGCATGGATAGGGTAAATAGACAAGCTCTTTTCCTTGGGGTGGGGAGTCCAGAACTAGTGAGGGCATAGGTTTAGGGTGAGAGGGGAAAGATATATATATTAAAAAAAAGACCTAAGAGGCAACTTTTTCCACGTAGGGGGTGGCAGGTGTATGGAATGAGCTGCCAGAGGAAGTAGTGGAGGCTCTTATAATTGCAACACTTAAAAGGCACCTGGATGGGTATATGAATAGGAAGGGTTTGGAGGGTGATGGCAGGTGGGACTAGATTGGGTTGGGATATCTGGTTGGCGTGGACGAGTTGGACCGAAGGGTCTGTTTCCATACTGTACACTGACCCTCCAACGAATGATGCCCAAAACGTCGCCTCTCATGCTGCTCGGATGCTGCCTGACCTACTGTGCTTTTAGAGCACCACACCTTTTGACTCTCCAGCGTCTGCAATCCTCACTTTCTCAGAGCCATTTCGGTCAAAGTAAACTCGGCAAACTGTAACATGGAGAAGGACCCAGACCATCAGGATGATCCCTGGCATGGAGGGACTGTCATATAAGCAAAGGTTAAACAGTTAGGACTCTACCCACTGGAGTCAAGAATGAGTGGTGATCTCATTGAGAGAGATAGGAATCTTAAAAAGGCTTCACAGAGTAAGTGCTGAGAGGATGTTTCTCCCCTCCTGGGAAGAGTCTAGGACCAGAGGGCAATGTCTCAGAATAAAGACTAAGGTGAGGAGGAATTTCCTCCCTCAGAAAGTCAAGAATCTTTGGAACTCCTCGCAGAACGCTGTGGGGCCAGACTCCTTGTGTATATTTAAGATTCTTCATGAGGCAGGGAATCAAGGGAAAAAGGGTAGGCAAGTGGACGCGAGAAACTGAAAGAACTGCGGACACTGTAAATCAGAAACAAAAAACCAATTGCTGGAAAAGTCCAGCAGGTCTGGCAGCACCGGTGGAGAGAAATCAGAGTTAACGTTTCGGGTTGAGCGGCCTTTCCTCAGAACAGTTCTGAGCAAGGGTCACTCAACCCAAAACGTTAACTCTGATTTCACTCCGCAGAGTCTGCCAGACCTGCTGAGCTTTTCCAGCAATGTCTCGACACGAGGAACATTTGATCAGCCATACTCCTGTTGAACAGTAGTGCAGGCTTGAGGGGCCGAATGGCTTACTATTGTTCATGTTGCATAGGCGGTTTTTTGAAGCGACGTTGGTTGAGAAATAGTGACCCAAGGGAGAGCATACTCGTTTCCACTCTGAAATGCCCACCAGTTTTCTCTTCACCTGAGGAGGCAGAAGGTTTGAACCAATTCTAATCTACTCGTAGTTCAATCCCAATCGCTGAATTAGCTCCTCTCTCGGACTACACTGACCTCTACGTGCTTCCACCCCTTAGTGTTCCTCTGTATGTTGAAGAATAAGATTAGCCAGACTCCCTCCACCTGAATAATGGCCCAACCTCACCTCCCAGCAGGCACAGACATCAGATCAGAAAAGACTTGACCAGTGGCATACTGGTAACCCAGAGGACACACGCTCGAATGTTAATTCCATGAACAAAATCTGGAATTGCAAGCTTGTCACCGAGATGGTAAGAACCACCAAATGTCGGGGTTAAATTAAAAAAAACCTCATCTGGTCCACTCCCTGGCAAACGAAATACGGTGCCACTGTCTGGTCTGGAACTACACGTGACTCCAGACCCCACAGCAATGGGCACAACTTTTCCTCAACAGCACTAACAAGGCCCTCAGTTCAAGGGGCAATTGGGCACAGGCAAAAAAAAAAGCCAAGGCTTGTGATCGATCCCCCGCCCCGCCACCCCAGGAGAAGCTGTTCAGACTTAAATACCAACACCAGGCGCCAACGCTCTCACAGACAACGTTTAGCCCCCCAAGTGGAGCAATCCCCTGGCCTTCAGGTGGTTAGATAGTGGGACGTACTTGACATTGGTGTTGGTGCAGACGATGTACTCGATGTCATCGGAGTATGGGTTCTGGAAGGTGAAGCTGCTCGTCCTGATCACCACCCACTCCCGGCTCTTGGTCTGGAACCGGAACATGACCGACAGTACCTGGCCTTTCAACGTGACCACCTGCAAACAGGAAAGAGGGAGACAGCCGAGTAAGCCAGAGGTACTGCTGCGCTTTGCAAGCAGGTCACCCCACTACAGGAAGGATATCATTAAAGCTAGAAAGAACGCAGGAAAGACCAGACGGTTTGAGTCATAAAGAGAGGCTGGGGCTTCTTTCTCCTGGAGTGCAGGTAACCCAAGGGTAACCTCATAGAGGTCTAGGCGAGGGCCATCGACAAGGTGGGCAGCCGACAGGCTTTCTCCTGGGGTTGGGGAGTCTAAAACTAGATGGCAGAGGTTTGTGGTGCAAGGGGACAGGTACACAAGGTTCCAGAGGGTGGTGAGTGTCTGGCACAGGCTGCCAGAAGTAGTGGAGGCGGCTGATGTAATTTGGTCATTTAGACAGGTAGTAGTTAATTGTGAAAAGTGGGCGGCATGGACAATGTCAGTCAATGGGCCGGTTTCCATGCTGCAGACTTGTACAATTCCAAGTCTGTCAAAGCCATCAGGCCCGAAGGCACCAGCAGGTGACACCCAACCGCTTGGAGAGCTTGCGCGCACCCACTGGCCTGGAGTCGATGGACTTCTTCTTCTGGAAGTGCAGACACTGGGGGGAGAATGTGCAAACTCCATACAGACAGACAGTCAGGTCCCTGGCACTGTAAGGCAGCAGTGTTAACCACCTAGCCACTGCACTTTTCTCCTCTGTGTCTGTGCTGTTTTCCTTCAGGTTCCTCCCACAATCCATTGATGTGCAAGTTAGGGTGGATTGGCCATGCTAAATTGTCCCATAGTGCCCAGGGATGTGCAGGTTAGGGTGGATTGGCCATGCTAAATTGTCCCATAGTGCCCAGGGATGTGCAGGTTAGGGTGGACTGGCCATGCTAAACTGTCCCATAGTGCCCAGGGATGTGCAGGTTAGGGTGGACTGGCCATGCTAAATTGTCCCATAGTGCCCAGGGATGTGCAGGTTAGGGTGGATTGGCCATGCTAAATTGTCCCATAGTGCCCAGGGATGTGCAGGTTAGGGTGGATTGGCCATGCTAAATTGTCCCATAGTGTCCAGGGATGTGCAGATTAGGGTGGAATGGCCATGCTAAATTGTCCCATAGTGTCCAGGGATGTGCAGGTTAGGGTGGATTGGCCATGCTAAATTGTCCCATAGTGTCCAGGGATGTGCAGGTTAGGGTGGATTGGCCATGCTAAATTGTCCCATAGTGCCCAGGGATGTGCAGGTTAGGGTGGATTGTCCATGCTAAATTGTCCCATAGTGCCCAGGGATGTGCAGGTTAGGGTGGATTGGCCATGCTAAATTGTCCCGTAGTGCCCAGGGATGTGCAGGTTAGGGTGGATTGTCCATGCTAAATTGTCCCATAGTGTCCAGGGATGTGCAGGTTAGGGTGGATTGGCCATGCTAAATTGTCCCGTAGTGCCCAGGGATGTGCAGGTTAGGGTGGATTGTCCATGCTAAATTGTCCCATAGTGCCCAGGGATGTGCAGGTTAGAGTGGATTGGCCATGCTAAATTGTCCCATAGTGTCCAGGGATGTGCAGGTTAGGGTGGATTGGTCATGCTAAATTGTCCCGTAGTGCCCAGGGGTGTGCAGGTTAGGGTGGATTGTCCATGCTAAATTGTCCCATAGTGCCCAGGGATGTGCAGGTTAGGGTGGATTGGCCATGCTAAATTGTCCCATAGTGCCCAGGGATGTGCAGGTTAGGGTGGATTGGCCATGCTAAATTGTCCCATAGTGTCCAGGGATGTGCAGGTTAGGGTGGATTGGCCATGCTAAATTGTCCCATAGTGCCCAGGGATGTACAGGTTAGGGTGGATTGGCCATGCTAATTGTCCCATAGTGCCCAGGGATGTGCAGGTTAGGGTGGATTGGCCATGCTAAATTGTCCCATAGTGCCCAGGGATGTGCAGGTTAGGGTGGATTGGCCATGCTAAATTGTCCCATAGTGCCCAGGGATGTGCAGGTTAGGGTGGATTGGCCATGCTAAATTGTCCCATAGTGTCCAGGGATGTGCAGGTTAGGGTGGATTGGCCATGCTAAATTGTCCCATAGTGCCCAGGGATGTACAGGTTAGGGTGGATTGGCCATGCTAATTGTCCCATAGTGCCCAGGGATGTGCAGGTTAGGGTGGATTGGCCATGCTAAATTGTCCCATAGTGCCCAGGGATGTGCAGGTTAGGGTGGATTGGCCATGCTAAATTGTCCCATAGTGCCCAGGGATGTGCAGGTTAGGGTGGATTGGCCATGCTAAATTGTCCCATAGTGCCCAGGGATGTGCAGGTTAGGGTGGATTGGCATTTGGCATGTGCAGATTTACATAACTCAATGGGTTGAACAGCCTCTGTCTGCACTACAGGGATTTTATGATATTAGACAGGCACTTTATAGGAATAAACTCTCAGGGATAAGAGGGAGACCACTATCCAAGTGGGAATGAGACTGACTGATCACTCTACATCTGGCCAGCACAGACCTCCAACAGGACAAACAACTGCTTTCTGCCTCATAATGAATCTCGTGCTCACATAGACATATCCCTGAATGGTTTCCAAAACCAGAGGGAGACATTACCTGCTGAAAGCTGTCTTGTAAAAGTCCCTTATCCTCTGGGTGGGCGAAATCCACAATATCTTTCCCCAACAACTCCTTTGAAACAGAACAACGGAAAAAGGAAGAGAGAGCGGGGGGGAGAAGTGGGAGAGATAAGTAGATAAGTATTTTTGCTGAATGAGACACGTTCATGCGATCACAAAACAGGAATGGGAGCAACAGTTGGGCTCCCATTGCTATTGGCAGAGCAGAGTGTACCACACGAGTACAGCTCCTGTTAACCCACTACCAAGCCCAGTGTGCCAGGCGTTAGTCTTGGGACAAACCTTATTCTTGTGCCAGCATTACAAAAGAAAAAGAGGGTGGAGAATCCAACATGGGTCATCCCAATATTGCAGCTTGCGGGATCCTCCTATGCCCAAACTGACTGCCATTTGATTGGCTGCATTATTGTCACATGGTACAGGGAGAAGTTTTATTTTGCCTGCAGTACGAACCATACAGAGTGCTTCAGGGGAACAGGACAGAGCGAGGAATACAATGTTTTGGCTGTGGAGAAGGTACACAGCGAGGGAGATCAACATGTAAATTCAGAGTTTGAGAGGTCCATTCTGAAGTCTAACGACAGCGGGGAGAGCACGCGGTGTCCACCAACACCCTGGTGTTGTTCAGGGAGAGGTGGGCGCCGCGGGGAGTGGAGTGCATTATTTCCCCCTCCAACTCTATTTTGATTTAATCCCTGCCCTCCCCTTCACTGTTTGATCACACAGCATTGCCCTTTGATGCGAAGGGCACTGCCCACTTGGTTGTTTCTTTTCTACCTGGTGGTGGAAATTGAATAAAGGTTCGTGCTCCTTGTGAGACACAGTGAAATACACGCCTGCACACATACAACATGGATGCGGGGGGGGGGTTGAGGACAATAAGCACTATTGCAGTTAGGCGGCAGTGTGGGGAGAAGAAAAAACAACAGCGGAGAAAAAGCTGCTCTTGAATCTGCTGGCACGTATGTTTTTCTATTTTCTGCTCAACAGAAGGAGCTTGGAAGAGATTGTAACCAGGGTGGGAGGGGTCTTCGATGACGCTGGCTGCCTTCCCGAGGCACTGAGAAGTGGAGACGGAGTCAGTGGATGGAAGGTTGGCTTGCGTGCGTGATGGACTGGGCAGCTGCCATACCAAGAGCGAGAAAATGGGAAGCATCTTCATGGACGGACAATGACTACACTTTACTGAATTCGAAGTGCCCACAAGTCGCTGGAGGAATACACATTCCTCATTCCTTGCTGCCTTTCAAATGCAGCCGCTGGGGCCTTTTTCTCTGGTAGGGTAGGGTGCGTAACTGGCATCAGAGCCACTGCAGGCAGGTTAACCATCTTTGCCAGGAACGCCCCTCCCTCCACCCGCCTGACCCCTCAACCAAGGGGCAAGAGACCACCCGACACCAACCAGCTCAACAGCAGGTCAGCGGGGACAGGCGCAAGGACCTACCTGAGGCTGGTAGCCGACCGTGCCCAGGCACCGGTGATCGACGAAGGTGAAGACGCCGTTGGGGTTGTGCCTGGAGAGGAACTCAACAGGCACGGCGTTACCCTTCATGTCCAGACAGCTGGGAGAACTTGTGACCTTACCGAAACGACAGGAGGTAGAGGTTTCCAAAAAAAAACAAACCAATGATTAGACGTGCTCGGGATGCACACTGCCCATCACTTCATGAACGAGTGTCAGAAGGTCAACAAACATGGAATCCAACATGCACACATTCCCTTCGCCCCCCCTGCCTCCCCACATCAGTGATGCGGTACTGAGGGACAGCTTGCACTGAGCTCTCGCCATATCCCGGGATCCAATATTGATCCCCAAACCTACATCTCCAAGTACAGTGCAGTTTTTATTATAAATTCATTTACATGGTGAGGGTGCGGCTGGCTAAGCCAGCATTTATTGCCCCATCCCTAATTGACCAGAGGTCAGTCAAGAGTCAACCACGTTACTGGGGGTCTGGAGTCACGTGTAGGCCAGACCAGGTAAGGATGGCAGTTTCCTTCCTTGAAAAGGACATTAGTGAACCAGATGGGATGTTCCAACAATGAATTAATGGTCATTAGACTCTTCACTCCAGATTTTTAATGAATTCAAAATTCCACCATTTTTCCGTGGCGGGAAACCAACCCAAGTCCCCAGAACATTCCCTGGGTTTCCAGATTAACAGTCCAGTGATAATCCCACTAGGCCATCACCTTCACCCACACAGTACCCACCCCCCCCACCAAGTTCCTGGGATCTTGCTGCACGTCAAATGGCTGATGGGCATTTCAAAAGCACTTCCCCACACTCTCCCCTCATCCCTTCATTCCTTGCAAGATTAAGAATTTATCAATCTCAGCCTTGAAGACATTTAATGTGCCGGTCTCCTCTGCGCTCCGTGGCAGTTGGAGCACCCGATGGGAACAGGAGATGCTACTGAATTGAGTGTGAACGTTACTTTGCCATGAAACATCCATGACGTTGGATCCCAATCCTCATCACAGAGGCCAATCATCCAGTCACAGGGCTGGGCCCATTGAAATTCTCCCAGAGTAATTTCACAGCAGATAATCTAAGCTCTGACAAGGTCACCCTCCCTCCCCTTAACAATGCCACATCCACTTCAACGCGTAGCACTGATCATTCAAACACCACCACCACTCCCGCAAATGGGATTAGATTAATTTAGGACATCAGTTCAGCATGGACGAGTTGGACCAAAGGGTCTACGACCATGCTCTAGAACAACTCTGAGAAAGTGAGGACTGGAGACTAGAGTCAAAAAGGTGTGGTGCTGGAAACGCACAGCCTGTCAGGCAAGCACACCCCCACATTCATGATGAAGAGCCTACGCTTGAAACGTCGACTCTCCTGCTCCTCAGATGCTGCCTGACTGGCCGTGCTTTTCCAGCACCGCACTTTTTGTCGAAGACTGTAGCGTTGGCAGGCATTGCCCTCAGCCACTTTCAACACGAGTCCAAGGCAGGCTCTGGTCTTACCTGCAGACGTCCGATAGCCACCAGGCAAAACTTGTTCCCTTGACCGTCTGGTTCATCGTCAGGGAGCGTCACACCTGAGAAACAACGACAACAGCCACGGTTCAAGATCCGCTTTCTCTACCCATTCCCCTGCGACCTGCTCCCCACAAACCACCGGCAGCCCCCACCTCACTCTCCCATAACCTGCAGCCTCGGCGCCAAATCGAACATCCACACAAACCGGGCGCAAACTCACCTGCGGGAGGCCAGGCTTTTATGTAACCTGTGCAGTGCACGACCACATACTGAGTCTCTCCTTCTTTGACTGGACCTAGTCCGTTTCTGGGAACAGGATGAAAGACAGGAGTGTGAGGAAATGAGGATGGTAGGAAATATCCCACAAAAAAAAAAACTGCTTCGGGCCGGAACGTCAACACCTCTATGCCAAGGATATATCTGGCGATTTCCCTTCCACAGAAGGGCTCAAGCCTCTCAAATCCTTTAGGGTGACGGGGGAGATGATCAAAACGTCCTTACAGGAGGCGAGCATCACTGGCTGGGCCAGTTTTTGCTGCCATTCCCGTAATCGCCCCTCCAGGTGGTACCAGCAAGCCACCTGCTGTAGGGACATCTAGAATAAGTTTAGGGAGAGTGCTCCAGAATTTTGGCCCCAGTGACACTGAAGGAACTTCTCCGTACACTTCTAAGTCAGGATGGCGGAGGGGCTCGGAGGGGAGATCACAGGGGAACGGCATACCCAGGTATCTACACCCTTGCCCTTTTACGGCATTGGAAGTCATGGGTTTGGGATGTCTGAAAGGACCCCTTGCGAGTTGCCACAGTGCGTCTTGTGGATGGTACACACTGCTGCTGATTGAGCACCGGTGATGGCAGGAGCAGATGTTAAAAGGTGGCAGATGGGATGTTGTTCAAGTGGGTTGTCTTTCTTACGAACTCAAGTCACTTTTAACAAGGGGATAAAAGACGCAAAGCACCAAGGTTTATGTCGAGTGGAAGTAGTAACAATAAAACTTGGAAGAATACGTGGAAAGCTGGCTAGCAAAACCCCCAAACCTGACAGTGCTAACCTTAAAAGATGGGGCTGGAAATGTTTATTAGAATCACAAATTCTATAGGTTCCTGTGAATTACAAAACTACAAATAAGGCAACTTGGCTAAAGAAAGGAGGGAGACAGCAAGCAGGAAATTCTAGGTCAGTTGGTTTAAAGTGTGGAAAGTTGCTGGAATCCATTTTTAAGGAAACACTAGCTAGGATACTTAGATGGTCACAAGATATCCAGGCAGACGCCAACGTGGTGTAGTGAAAAGGAAAATATATTGTTTGATCAATCAGGGTTCTTTTGAAGATTGGGAGAAAGTGAGAACTGCAGATGCTGGAAATCAGAGTCGAGTGTGGGATGCTAGAAAAGCATAGCAGGCCAGGCAGCAACTGAGGAGCAGGAGAATCGACGTTTTGGGCCAGAACACTTAGTCAGGATCGGATGATGAAGGGCTTCTGCCCGAAACGTCGATTCTTCTGCTCCTCGGATGCTGCCTGGCCTGCTGTGCTTTTCCAGCGTCCCACACTCTTGCTACTTTTGAACATTGAACTAGCTGAGTAGATAAAGGGGCAATCAGTAGATGGCGTATATTAGGGTTCACAAAAGGTATTTAATGAGGCACCATGTAAAAAGATTACTGCTCAAGCCGAGACTTTGTGGTGCTGGGCCTGATGTACTACAGCAGACAGAGGACTGGCTAACAAAGGTGGATACAAGTGGGCCGTTTCCACGATTGTAAGCCTAGCTGGTAGGAATGCCACAGGATCGAGTGCTGGGACTCGTAGCAATTTAGGCCTTGTAATCATGCCCATAATCACATCAGACATAATCTAGCTCAACAGCAGAACAGGTATGATGGGTCAAGAGGCCTCCTCCGTCTCCTGTGCTTCTTGATTCTCAGAGGTTCTGCTCAACGCATCTTTACTCTGAGTTTGGCCAGACTTTGGGGAACTGAACAATTCTGCACAAGACTAATTAAATCATTCCAATCAGGAATTGGGAAGCAATCTGGAAAGCGCGAGGAGGATGGGGAACTCCCTCCCACCCATGGGAGGTGAGGCATTGAAAAGCGGGGAGCTGGATAAACACGAGGGAGAAAGGAACAGAAGGATATGGTGATGGGGTGAGATGAAGTGGGGGGTAAAAGGGGCAGGAGGATTGCACGGCGTAGAAGCACGGGCACGGAGCACAGGGGGCCAAATCTGCCGGATCACCTGTATCTGTTCCTCAGGAAGCTGAGTCTGCTCATGGATGCCGGATCCTCTGTCGCATTCCCACACCTTGGAAACAGCAAATTGTTAGAATTCAAACTCGGGAGGCACCTGGAAAAGTTGCCAGAAAAGCTCAATTCTACTTGCTCATCAGCTCTCTCAATCTTTCCCCAACCAGAACTGTAGAATCGCAATATATTGCCTTCCACAACCTCAAGACTCCTCAAATCACTTTAAGGGCCTGTGGCGGAACGATGGCTTTAAGGGGTGTATTTTGTTCTGGGTTGTGTTTTGAAGAGAGGTTTTAAGGCAGAGATGCTGAGCTGTCTACTCAGAGCCAGTAGAGTAAACAGTTTGAAAGGCCTTGGAGTTTTTTTTAGGAAGCTGGAACAATAGAAGCAGCCTGAATGGGTGGGACAAGCTCCCACAGAACCAGAGTTTTTAGTTTTTCAGCCGTAGATATTACTGGGTCTCGAAACTGGGCGGAAGCTACAGTACATCTCTCCATTACTCAATTTTCGCTTGATGTTTTTCCTACTGCTGCTAGGATTGCATGCGAGACAATCTTTTTGACTTTAATTTGCCACTTGCCAAGTGTTTATTTGTGAGAATGTTACTACGTTGGAACAGTTAATTAATAGTGGCTACTGTTTAGTAGTTAAATAACCTATTATTTGGTTAAGCTTTCCAAGAGAGTTGTTATTCTAATTTCTCTCTTTTGTTGTATTTTAACTATGGTGTATGAATCAAGTGTGTGTTTACTTCAAGTATTGTAGTTTGACCAATCGAATTGCATTCAGAATGCAACTTATTTTCAAGGTAAGCACATCTTCTGAATATATTTTGGAAGTGGTTTGGACTGGTCCATAACACACCATATAAACGCTTGGTGAAAAAAGATGGCCACTGCTGTAATGGCAGATACATGGTAGCCAGCCAAATTACGCACAGCAAGCTCCCACTAACAGCCACTTGGGGTCAAAATCAAACAACCCATCAACAGCATTACCAGCGTACAAGTCAAGCCCAAGAAAGTCAGGGTCAAAAATGCCAATTTACTTGTGAAGATACATTACATTCAGAAAGATAAATATTACTTCAGAATATCATTTAGTGGACATATATCCATACCTTTGACTTACATGGAAAAAAAATCCAAAATTGTTCAAAGTTTGCATGTCATAAGCCCACTAGAAAATGTTATCAAAACTCAGTAGTCTTGAAAAAAGGTTCTACATATATCTCCAGAGAAGGGAAATCAGCTAACCATAACTGATCCATAAAGTCACTCCACAGAAGGGAATTCAGCTTGCTATAACTGATCCAGAAGGCCACCCTATAGCCAACAGCCCGTGCGTAAAGAGACTTTGGCTATGGACAAACATTTGAACAATCAAAGAATAACCTTTCTCCTAAAGTTAACTGCTACCTGGTCACCGTACTTTTAAGACGATATTTAGTTTTGTATTTTCTCACCCCTAGACACGGATGTCAGTCAGTTTTTTCAAGAGAAGAGTTTCATATATTCATACAGTTTATACCCTTTGCATGTTTACTTCAGTAAGATGCCATTGTAATGAACTGGTTCTTTATTTGCAAATTTAAAAAAAACTAACTGACTTGTCTCTGGCACGGAGTCGTACCTCCCTTCTCAAATGCAACCCTTATGACGGTCAGTGGAGGAGTGGAATATATAAGGGAATATGCAAACCCCTCGTAACTCAGACATAACATTTGTTATTGACCAGACCAGACCCCCTCAAAATATTCTCACAAAGATAGCCCAGACCTTGATATTTTCTTCTTTTAAAAGGGAAATGTGAAGTGCCTGTTCCCGAAGTGATGTGACTGGTCAAATTGCTCAGAAGTTAAGCAAAACGCAATTTATTTCAGCACCATATTTAAAATACAACCAAAGAAAGAGGAACTTAGAATAACTTAATTATTGGAAAACAACTGAATAATAGATACAGTACCTATTAGGAATTAACTGTTCCAATACAGTAACATTCCATCAACACAGCCCATAGACAAATCTATTCTTCTCAGTTTGACTTTGTGCCAGCAGTAGACAGAAACCCCATCTGTAACTGGGAGGAGCAGTGATAGCTGCGACCTCCAGCTCACAACAGCAACGGCTTAAAGCGGAATCTAAAATTTTAAAAATAATCTCGAGATCCTGGCACCCAGCCAGGCTGCTTCTATTGTTCCAACTTAAAGGAAAAAACCCCAAGGCCTCACAAGCTGTTTACTCTCGCGGTCTTGGTAGACGGCTCGACCTACAACCTCCCCAATAAAAAAAAATGAACAAAGTAACCTCTTAAAGCCACAGCATCATCACATACAGCACCTGCATTTCTTGTCAGCCTAGTCACATCCAGCCGTTCCCAAAGCATTCACACAGATCAAGAAATAAGGAGTGACTGGAAGACTACATAGAGTCATAGAGATGTACAGCATGGAAACAGACCCTTCGGTCCAACCCATCCATGATGACCAGATATCCCAACCCAATCGAGTCCCACCTGCCAGCACCCGGCCCATGGGGTGGCACGGTGGCTAGCACTGCTGCCTCACAGCGCCAGAGACCTGGGTTCAATTCCTGACTCAGGCGACTGACTGTGTGGAGTTTGCACATTCTCCCCGAGTCTGCGTGGGTTTCCTCCGGGTGCTCCGGTTTCCTCCCACAGTCCAAAGATGTGCAGGTCAGGTGAATTGACCATGCTAAATTGCCCCGTAGTGTTAGGTAAGGGGTAAATGTAGGGGAATGGGTGGGTTGTGCTTCGGCGGGTCGGTGTGGACTTGTTGGGCCGAAGGGCCTGTTTCCACACTGTAAGTAATCTAATCTAATCTAATCCCTCCAAACCCTTCCTATTCATATACCCATCCAAATGCCTCTTCAATGTTGCAATTGTACCAGCTCCACCACTTCCTCTGGCAGCTCATTCCATACACATACCACCCTCTGTGTGAAAAAGTTGCCCCTTAGGTCTCTTTTATATCTTTCCCTTCTCACCCTAAACCTATGCCCTCTAGTTCTGGACTCCCCAACCCCAGGGGAAAGACTTTGCCCATTTACCCCCTCCATGCCACTCAATTGTGTAAACCTGTGTAAGGTCACCCCTCAGCCTCCGACGCTCCAGGGAAAACAGCCTCAGTTTGTTCAGCCTCTCCCTGTAGCTCAAACCCTCCAACCCTGGCAACATCCTTGTAAATCTTTTCTGAACCCTTTCAAGATTCACAACATCACTTGCAATGGCAAGGCAGTGAAACCACGTTATACATTTAGAAGGGGCACTTAGGGGTCAAACACATCGATTTAAATCACCTCACTCTGCAGATGAAAGACCTCCGCGAACCCATGCACATTCTCATCGAGGACTGCTGTCCTTCTTTCTTCACAGTGCCGGTCTTCAGGTCCAAGATCCGACCTAGTCCAAATAGGAAAAGGAATGGAACTTAACGTGATTTGAACCTCACTCTCCCCTCAGGACACAGCTTATCTAAATCTCTGCTACCCCCCCACCACCAACCAGTATCCAAATTCCAATCAATCCCATTCAACCTTTGAGTTGGCTGTCCCCCATTCCACAATTCTAATCCTCATTTTCAAATCCCTCCATTCACCCCCCTCCAAATCCCCCTCGGTACCATCACCCCATTATGTCCTGCAGTCCTCACCGCCATCTCCTCCAATCACAGTTCAACCCACGGAGAGGGGTGGGGGGTCAATGCTGGACCAACATTTGGTCATGGTAACTGACCACTCCGTATAAATCGCAGACTCTCTACAGTTTGGAAAGCAGGCCATTCAGCCCATCAAGTCCACATGAACCCTCCAAAGAGCCAGACCCCCTCCCCCCACCCTTATCCCTGTAATCCTGCTTTTCCCATAGCCAATCCACCCTGACCTGCACATCCCTGGGCATGACGGGACAATTTAGCATGGCCAATCCACCTTAACCTACACATCCCTGGGCACTATGGGACAATTTAGCATGGAGAAAGTGAGGTCTGCAGATGCTGGAGATCAAAGTTGAAACTTTATTGCTGGAACAGCACAGCAGGTCAGGCAGCATCCAGGGAACAGGAGATTCGACGTTTCGGGCACAGGCCCTTCTTCCTGAAGAAGGGCCTGTGCCCGAAACGTCGAATCTCCTGTTCCCTGGATGCTGCCTGACCTGCTGTGCTGTTCCAGCAATAAAGTTTCAACGACAATTTAGCATGGCCAATCCACCCTAACCTGCACAGCCCTGGACACTATGGGACAATTTAGCATGGCCAATCCACCTTAACCTACACATCCCTGGGCACTACGGGACAATTTAGCATGGCCAATCCACCCTAACCTGCACAGCCCTGGACACTATGGGACAATTTAGCATGGCCAATCCACCCTAACCTACACATCCCTGGGCACTATGGGACAATTTAGCATGGCCAATCCACCCTAACCTGCACATCCCTGGGCACTACGGGACAATTTAGCATGGCCAATCCACCCTAACCTGCACAGCCCTGGACACTATGGGACAATTTAGCATGGCCAATCCACCTTAACCTACACATCCCTGGGCACTACGGGACAATTTAGCATGGCCAATCCACCTGACCTGCACATCCCTGGGCACTACGGGACAATTTACCATGGCCAATCCTGACCCGCACACCTTTGGACTGTGGAAGGAAACCGGAGCACCCGGAGGAAACCCACGCAGACACGGGGGTTAATGGGCAAACTCCAAACAGATAGTCAACCGTACCAATGTCCGTGGCGCTGAGAGACAACAGTGCTAACCACTGCTGTCGATGCTGACAAACCCCACCCAAATTCAAACCCAAGCAGCCTCCTTTACCTGTCATGGCATTCTCAGAGGTGGAGAGCTGCTCCCGCAGCTTGTCCACGTCATCCGGATGGACCTGGTCATACAGGGTGCTGCCGAACCACTCGGACTGCGGCTGGTTGAGGACTGGAGTGACAGAGTCAGACACGTAGATTATTTTGCCCGTCTCGCAGGCCACCACAAAGAGGAAGCCGTCCGCTGCTTCCAGGATCAAGTGCTTCAGCTCCTTGGGTCACGAGAAACAAAATACCATCAACTTCACTGGCCTCCACAACATCCCTCCCCACTACCTCGTGGATTCAACTCCCACTCCAGGCGATACGGACGAGAGCAGCACTGCTGCTGTTTGTAAGCTTACCTGGCCTGGTGTCAGCCAGGGCTCTGGGTGGCGCGCTCACCTCTCAGTCAACACCTAGCCCAGAAAACAATATCAAAGCAGACAACTCGCAGGGTCAGCGCCTGGAACGTTAGCACAGAGGGAGCAAAGCCGTTGAAACACTGGTGTCCGAGAGAGCAGTTTGAAGGCTGGAGCGAGTAACTCATCGCCTGACCACCCCCACCCCAAAGCCTGTCCATCGTCAACAAGGCACAAGTCAGGAGTGTAATAGAGCGCTCTGGACTCGCCTGGACGAGTCCGGCTCCAACATTCCAGACCATCCAAAACAACACAACCTGTCTGAAGGGCGTCACATCTACTCACACTTGCAGCTAGCGTGTACCATTTCCACGATAAAAGAGACCATCGAAACCACCTTCTAAAGCTGTAATATCTACCAGCTAAAAGGATGAGTGGAACAAACATGTGGGAATATCAAGTCCCCTCCGAGCCACACCAACCTGACTTGGAAATATATTTGGCCGTCCCTTCAGTGTCACTGGATCACCCATCCTAGTCAGCAAGGCTCGCCTTGCATAGAATACCTGCAGTGTGTAAGCAGTCCATTCAACCCATCGAGTCCACACCGGCCAAGTGCTGGAAAATAGGACTAGATTAGGTTCAGGTATCTGATCAGCATGGACGAGTTGGGCTGAAGACTCTATGACCCTCCGAACAGCATCTCATCCAAACAGCTCTCTATCCTATCCTGGTTAAACCCAAATTTTCTATGGCTAACCCACCTCGCCTGCACATCCCTGGATACTAATGGGCAATTTAGGACGGCCAATCCACTCTGAACTGCACATCTGTGGACAGCGGGTGGAAACCCGCACAGGCACGGGCGAGAGTGTTTGCAAGCTCCACACAGAAAATGGCCCGTGGGTGAAACTGAACCCAGGCCCCTGGCACTGAGAGGCACGACTGAGCCACCATGCCACCCCAAGAAAGATTGCATCGCAGCCTTCTGTTCGACCGAAGCTAATACTCCACATGAACCCAGTGTCAAATTCCAAGCCAGCTGATTGATGCGGCGAGTTTATGGAGTTGCTCGGTCTCTCAGCTCTCATCCAAAAACCCCAAGACCCTGCTATCGATTATGCTCAAACACCTTCACACACATCGCCAGTTTCACGTAAATCATTGCAGCAACAACAACAACAACGTTACGTTTTGTCAGCCCCCAAGCCCCCTCACCTGGTCGGTCAGAAAGGATGGCTTGTACGTTCCGTCAGCCGAGGTGTTGCCCGTGCCCCGCAGTGACTTCATGTGAGACACGGCCATGCGGAGGATGGTCAGCTTGTCCGGCTTGCGGGCCAGGGCGCTGCAGGTCGGCACCATGTCTGACAGCTCCGTGATGTACGCCGTCATCTTGTTCCGGCGACGCCGCTCGATCTCGCTGTGGTTCTCTCTGGGGTGGGGGGGCAGGGGAGGAGGAACAATGAGCTTCCGCCATAAACAAAAGGAAAGGCATGTGCTCACATGGGAAAGCAGACGACCCCATGCTTCCTCGTTGCCTTGGGACACCTCAAAGCGCAGGGCCAAAGAGACTTGGTGACTGCTACAACTGAGACAAGACCGTTTGCACACAGTGCAATCCCAAGCACATCCACACTCAACTTGCATTCCCTTCAGCGGCACCGCCTGAAGGATCCTCACTGAACCCCAGGCAGTGAGGTGAACTTTCCCCGGCCTGGATTTTACTCCTAACGTAGAGTAGCCCCAAGCAACATCTAAAGAGCCATTTCCTTTCCATTTGGTTTCCCCACAGCCACTGACTGGGAATGAGGGACACCGTGCAGCTAAGTTCCAGCACCGTGGAGTCCAATGCAGCTAAATGTGAGGTGATTCACTTTGGCAAGAATAACAGGAAGGCAGAGTACTCGGTCAATGGAAGGATTCTTGGTAGTGTGAATGTGCAGAGGGATCTTGGAGTCCATGTACATAGATCACTGAAAGTTGCCACCCAGGTTGATAGTGCTGTTAAGAAGGCATAAGGTTTCATTGGTAGAGGGATTGAGTTCCAGAGCCGCAATATCATGCTGCAACAAAACACTGGTGCGGCCACACTTGAATATTGTGTACATGTTCTGGTCACCCCATTACAGGAAGGATGTGGAAGCATTGGAAAAGGTGCAGAGGAGATTTACCAGGATGTTGCCTGGTTTGGAGAGAAGCTCTTATGAGGAAAGGCTGAGAGACTTGGGTCTGTTCTCATTGGAAAGAAGGCAGCTAAGAGGGGATTTGATAGAGACATACAAGATGGTCAGAGGATTAGATAGAGTAGACAGTGAAAGTCTTTTCCCTAGGATGATGACATCAGCTTGTACAAAGAGGCGTAACTACAAATTGAGGGGTGATCGATTTAAGGCAGATGTCAGTGGCAGGTTCTTCACTCAGAGAGTGGTAAGGGCGTGGAATGCCCTGCCCGCCCGCCAATGTAGGTAACTCAGCCACATTAGGGAGATTTAAACCATCCTTGGATAAGCAAACAGTTAATGGTGGGATAGTGTAGGGGGATGAGCTCAGAATAGCTCACAGGTTGGCGCAACATCAATGGCCAAAGGGCCTGTTCCGCGCTGTACTGTTCAATGTTCTGGGTTCTATGCCCTCTCTCTCAATGCCACAAGGAATGCTTCAAACCAACTGCATGTTTAGAATATTGTTACCTGGCAAATCTCTCTTTGTCATTGGGCCCTTGGTCTTCATCACACCTAGACAGAAAAGATTAAGGGTTAATGCTCCACACACACACTATGGTGGAGATTCACAGAACGCAGTACGATGGAAGTCTGTCCCCCCCGACCAACCAATCCAATCTGCAACCCAATAGTCTCCCTTAACGCATGTTAGGGACATTTGAACATTGTACTCCACCCCCAACATTAGGTACATGTAAATTATTTTACCAATGGGAACTCGGAAGAGCGGGGCTAACGCACAGAATAGGGTGGTGTGGTGAGGGACAGAACGGGCATAATATGAGGGGGATAAAGGGAAAGGAAAGGTACGAGAGGGATGGTACTGGGGAAGGTGGAACAGCAGAGGATGGGGATGGGGATAAATTTCATCACGCTTGACCGCAGCTCCTCAAAGGCTAAAATGAGAAAACAGAGCCACACAAACCTTGGGAATTTGCTGCTGCCCTCCCCGTCATCGTCGTCCTCAAAGTCAAGTCTAGAAAGAGGTGAAGTACAAACAATTGGTAAAAGGAAGATTGCACCCACCACACCAATGCACTGAACAATAGTCTCTGCAAAGAGGACCACGATGTACAACACAAGAACCCCTTGCTAGCATCAATAGGGAAGCTGGAGAGAACAGAGAAGGGTAAGACGAGATTCAGACAGACAAAATTTAAAATCTACAGTCTAACGGCTTGTTGAGCAAAGAATTCCACAGGTCAGCCCACCAGACAGGAAAACCATTTCAACTAACTCTGCCGGGGAGCTAACCTCATTTCCACCTTCAATCTTTCATGGCACCTGTTACAAACTCAACAAGGAACAACCAACCAATCACAAGTTGCACCCCTACGACCTATCTGAATTTTGAAAATATCCAACCCATCTCAGATTTCTCAATAAACATCGAAATTAAGTTTTTTTCCTGTAAAATAAGATGGGCTTCAATGCAAACTTTTGCTGGAGTACACAATGTTTCCAAAGTCTGGCAACACTGTACAACCATTCTTTCACTTGTATACATGAGGTGACTTCAGAACTGTCACCCCCAATCCCCTCGATTAGATTCCAGTCTGTAACTCCCTCCCGGGTATCTGTTATTCTGTATATAACCCACCCCGAACCTCTCGATTAGTTTCCAGTCTGTAACTCCCTCCCGGGTATCTGTTATTCTGTATATAACCCACCCCGAACCCCTCGATTAGATTCCAGTCTGTAACTCCCTTCCGGGTATCTGTTATTCTGTATATAACCCACCCCGAACCCCTCGATTAGATTCCAGTCTGTAACTCCCTCCCGGGAATCTGTTATTCTGTATATAACCCACCCCGAACACCTCGATTAGATTCCAGTCTGTAACTCCCTCCCGAGGTATCTGTTATTCTGTATATAACCCACCCCGAACCCCTCGATTAGATTCCAGTCTGTAACTCCCTCCCGGGAATCTGTTATTCTGTATATAACCCACCCCGAACACCTCGATTAGATTCCAGTCTGTAACTCCCTCCCGGGGTATCTGTTATTCTGTATATAACCCACCCCGAACCCCTCGATTAGATTCCAGTCTGTAACTCCCTCCCGGGTATCTGTTATTCTGTATATAACCCACCCCGAACCCCTCGATTAGATTCCAGTCTGTAACTCCCTCCCGGGGTATCTGTTATTCTGTATATAACCCACCCCGAACCCCTCGATTAGATTCCAGTCTGTAACTCCCTCCCGGGGTATCTGTTATTCTGTATATAACCCACCCCGAACCCCTCGATTAGATTCCAGTCTGTAACTCCCTCCCGGGTATCTGTTATTCTGTATATAACCCACCCCGAACCCCTCGATTAGATTCCAGTCTGTAACTCCCTCCCGGGGTATCTGTTATTCTGTATATAACCCACCCCGAACCCCTCGATTAGATTCCAGTCTGTAACTCCCTCCCGGGGTATCTGTTATTCTGTATATAACCCACCCCGAACCCCTCGATTAGATTCCAGTCTGTAATCCCTCCCGGGTATCTGTTATTCTGTATATAACCCACCCCGAACCCCTCGATTAGATTCCAGGCTGTAACTCCCTCCCGGGTATCTGTTATTCTGTATATAACCCACCCCGAACCCCTCGATTAGATTCCAGTCTGTAACTCCCTCCCGGGTGTCTGTTATTCTGTATATAACCCACCCCGAACACCTCGATTAGATTCCAGTCTGTAACACCCTCCCGGGTATCTGTTATTCTGTATATAACCCACCCAGAACACCTCGAATAGATTCCAGTCTGTAACACCCTCCCAGGTATCTGTTTTTCTATATATAACCCACCCCGAACCCCTCGATTAGATTCCAGTCTGTAACTCCCTCCCGAGTATCTGTTATTCGGTATATAACCCACCCAGAACACCTCGATTAGATTCCGGTCTGTAACACCCTCCCAGGTATCTGTTTTTCTGTATATAACCCAGCCCGAACCTCTCGATTAGATTCCAGTCTGTAACTCCCTCCTGGGTATCTGTTATTCTGTATATAACCCACCCCGAACCCCTCGATTAGATTCCAGTCTGTAACTCCCTCCCGGGGATCTGTTATTCTGTATATAACCCACCCCGAACCCCTCGATTAGATTCCAGTCTGTAACTCATTCTCAGGCATCTGTTATTCTGTACATAAACCCTGCCCCAAACATCTCGATTAGATTCCAATCTGTAACTTATGCCCAGATACCTGTATATATGTGCTCCCGCTCCTAATCTAGTGACACATCTAAACATCCTTACCCTGGATGTCTTTTCGGTGCCCGGGACACTATGCCCCCACTGGACTGTGGCTGCGTCCCTGCTCCAGCTCTCCCAGTCACCGGTACGCCCAGCGGTCCTCCGATGTCGGACGCCATTTCTGCAAGCGATCCATAATTCTATTAGTTTTAAAATCATTATTCAAAAGGACAGAACTAATCGAAAAAAGATAAAATTGGAGAAAGGTCAATTTTGACAGTATTACACAGGAACTTTCAAACTGATTGGGGAAGCTATCCATGGGTAAAGGGATGGTTCAAAGATGGCGGCCTTTAAAAATGAGATCAGAGACAGTATGTTAGTGTGAAGGGCAAGGCTGGTGGTTGTAGAGAATGCTGGATAACTGGAGAAATTAAGGCTCTGAGCTGAAAAATGTGTTGCTGGAAAAGCGCAGCAGGTCAAGCAGCATCCAAGGAGCAGGAGAATCGACGTTTCGGGCATAAGCCCTTCTTCAGGAAGCTTATGCCCGAAACGTCGATTCTCCTGCTCTTTGGATGCTGCTTGACCTGCTGCGCTTTTCCAGCAACACATTTTTCAGCTCTGATCTCCAGCATCTGCAGCCCTCACTTTCTCCAAATTAAGGCTCTGGTCAAGAAAAAGGAGCAGACATATCAAATACAGAAAACGGGGATCAAGTCAATCCCTACATGAGTGTAGGGCATTAGGAGTACAGAGGAACCCCGATTATTCAAGGGCATGGGCGGAGAGTATTTTGTCCGGTTAATCGAAGGCCGAATAACAGTTTAGCCAAGCATCGGGACCTTCTGATCTTGCCGGATAATCCAAAATCCAGATAATTGAGATTCCTCTGTATACTTAAGAGGGAAATCAGGAGGGCAAAATTGGGACATGAGATAGCTTTAGCAAATAGAGTTAAAGAAGAATCCAAAGAGATTCTACAAGTACATTAAGGGCAAAAGAGTAACTAAGGAGAGAATTGGGCCTTTTAAAGATCAACGTGGCCATCTATGTATGGAACCACAGGAGATGGGTGAGCTACTAAACAAATATTTAGTCAGTATTTACCATGGAGAAGGACATGAAAGCAAGCGAGCTTGGGTAAATAAATAGGAATGGCCTGAAAATAATTCATTACAGAAGAGGCGGAGCTGGATATCTTAAAACACAAAAGGTAGATAAATCCCTGGGAACTGATCAGGTATTTCCCAGAACTTTGTGGGAAACTAGACAAGTGATTACTTGGCCCGCTGCTGAGATATTTGTATAACCAAGGGCAATGGGTGAGGTGCCAGAAGACTGGAGGTTGGGCTAATGTGGCACCATTATTTAAAACGATTACGGAAAAGCCAGGGAACTAAAGACCAGTGAGCCTGACATTAGTGGGAAATAACGTGTTGGATGGGATTTGGAGGGACAAGATTTACAGGCATTTGGAAAGGCGAGGACTATTTAAGGACCAACACGGCTTTCTGCGTGGGATATTGTCTCACTAACGTTTCTGAAGAAGTGACAAAGATGATGGATGAAGGCAGAGTGGTGGACATCGCCCGAGAGCTTCAACAAAGCGTTCCACACGGTGGACAGCGCCCATGAACTTCAACAAAAGCATTCAACAAGGTTCCACATGGTGGACTGGTTACGAAGGTTAGATCACATGGGATTCAGGGGAGCTAGCCAACTGGATACAAAATTAGCTTCAAGGTCAGAGACAGAAGGTAGTGGGAGACGGTTGTTGTTCCGACTGGAGGCCTGTAACCAACAGTGTTCCAATGTGGATCGGTGCTGGCTTCACTGCGTTTGGTCATTCGCGTAAATAATTCAGATGGAAACGTCAGATGTGTGGTTAGAAAGCTTTAAGGTGACACCAAACGTTGGTGTGATCAAGATTACAAAGGCATCTTGATCAACTGGGTCAATGGGCTGAGGAGCGGCAGGTGGAGTTTGATGGAGATAAGTGTGAGCTGTTGCATTTTGGTAACACAAATCAGAGCAGGACCTGTGCAATTAATGGTCGGGCTTTGGGGCAGTATTGCTGAACAAAGGGACCTAGAGGTGCAGGTGCTTAGTCCCTTTAAAGAGGAGCCACAGGTTAAGACAGGGTGGTGAGGATGGTATCTGACACACTTGCCTTTCTTAGGCAGAACATTTGAATATAGAGTCAAGACGTTATGTTGCAGTTGTACAGGACACTGGGGAGGTCAATATTTTGGAACAGTTTGTATAATTCTGGTCGCCTTTTATAAGGAGGATGTCGTTAAACTTGAGAGGGTACAGAAATGTTTTGCAAGGATGTTGCAGAGACTGCAGGGTTTGAGATGGGGGGGGCGGGGGAGATGAATAAACTGGAGATTTCTTTTTCTCTGTAGTGCCATAAGCTGAGGGGAGACCCTATGGAGGTCTATAAAAGCATGAGGGGCATGGATACGGTGAATAGTCGAAGTGTTGTTCCAAGAGTCGCGGAGTGCAAAATTAGAGGGCATAGGTTTACGGTGACAGGGGCAAGATTTAAAAGGGACCCAAGGGATAACTTTTTCCACACAGAGGGTGCTGCGTGTATGGAGCTATCCACCAGAGGAAGTGGAGGCTGGTACAATAACAATATTTAAAAGGCATCTAGATGGGTGGGTATATGAATCGGAAGGGTTTAGAAGGATAGGGGTCAAACGGAACTTGGTCGGATCGGAGTTATGGTCTGTACAGAGGATTAGATTCCCTATAGTGCGGAAACAGGCACTTCGGCCCAATTAGTCCATACCAACCCTCCGAAGAGTAACCCACCCAGACCCATTTCCCCCCCCCCCCCCCCATCTAATGCACCTACCACTATGGGCAATTTAGCATGGCCAATTCACCTGAATTCACATCGTGCGACTGTGGGAGGAAACCGGAACACCCGGAGGAAGCCTACGCGGACACAGAGAGAATGTGCAAACTCCGCACAGACAGTTACCTGAGGCGGGAATTGAACCTGGGACCCTGGTGCTGAGGCAGCAGTGCTAACCACTGAGCCACTCCGAAGGATCGGTTTCCATGCTCTATGTCTGACTCTAAACAGTGGGCAGGAGCAGAGAGTCCTTCAGCAAGCCTGCCTCTCGCTCAAAGTGATCTGTGTATCATCAACAGACTCCCTCTCACGATGTACACTCCCAGGCAGGTATTAAAAAAAAGGGTCAATCAAGGGATACAGAAATACTCTGGGAAGTGTTTTCTGAGCCCATCTCAGACAACCAAAACCAATGTAGGAGACAGTCTGGATTAAGCATTCTCTATAAAGATTAAAAGATTACGATCCCATATGCTCTCCCTTCCTTGATCAAGAAAGCAAGTTAGTGCATGGTACAGCATGTAATCAGGAAAGCTAATGGAATGGTGACCTGGATTTCAAGGGGGGGGGGGGGGGGGGGGGGGGGGGGTTAGGGTATAGAAAGGAAAAAGTTCTTATATAACTGTACAAGGTGTTGGTGAGACCACAATTGGACTAGTTTTAAAAAGTATTTCATTGGAGGCAGCTCAGCGAAGGCTCACTAGGATGACCTCTGCTATGGAGGAATGGTCTCATCAGCAAAGGTTAGGCAGGAACTCTACTGTCTGGAGTTTAGACAAATGAGAGGCCATCGCATAGTTACAGACAGGCTTCTTCAGGGGTTTGACAGGGTCAATGCTGAGAGGATGGTTCCCGTCATGGGAGAGTCTAGGGCCAGAGCCTCAGAATAAAGGGACACCAATCTGAGATTGAGACTTCTCTCAGAGCGTTGAGTGTCTTTGGAACTCTTTGCCAGAGTGCTACTGGGGAGGCAGAGTTTTTGCGTCGTATATTTAAGGTTGAGCTGGATAGATTTGTGATCAGTCAGGGAATCGAGGGTGACGGGGAAAGTGCAGCTAAATGGTCACAAGGAGTGTCAGATCAGCCATCATACTATGGAATAGTGGGGCAGGCTCAAGAGACCAAACAGCTTGTGCCTGTTGCTATTTCTTATGGTTTTATGGGAATGAGGTCCTGAGCAGGCCAAAGAGGGGTGTGATGGGGAGGCAACAGCCTCGTGGTTAATCTAGAGACCCAGGTAATGTTCTGGGGACCCGGGTTCGAATCCCGCCTCGTCAGATGGTGAAACTTGAATTCAATTTTTAAATCTGGAATTAAGAGTCTAACGACGACAGTGAATCCATTGTTGGAAAAACCCATCTGGTTCACTAATGTCCTTTAGGAAAGGAAACCGCCCTCCTTACCTGGTCTGGCCTACACGTGACTCCAGACCCACAGCAATGTGGCTGATTCTCAACTGCCCCCCAGGCAATTAGGGATGGGGCAATAAATGCTGGCCTGGCCAGCGATGCCCTCATCCCGTGAATAAATTTTTAAAAAATTGTCTCAACAGAGGAGCTGGGAGCACTGCACGTTTGGAGCGAGGATGATTTAAACTAATATGGCCAGAATGGGAACCGGGATGTTAACATTAGAGAAGAGCGCAGCTGGGTGTGGGGGCGGGGAAGATGGGTTCGGAAACTGAACTCCTAAACAAATACCGAGCTACCGGAGCACGTCGGAGGCTTGGGTCATGATACCTCGGGGTACGATTGTCAATTGTCCCCTCACTCAGCTTCACTTGGAAAACTATTTACTTCTAATGCACAATGAAAGCTCAGAAAAACAAAGCATTTTTAAAAAGAACCTTGCTCAGAGTTTTCGTTTCTGATTTTTTTTTTAAAATGAATCTTTGCCCATCCCTGCTGAAGAATAGTGACTGCTATCCCAGCAGGGGCAGTGTAACAAAGGAACTCCTGCCTGGGCACTAGGCCCAGGGCAATGGGCTTTCCAAAGAAATGTTTTTATTAATTGGTGGGACTTGAGGGTCACTGGCTGGCCAACACTGATAGCCCATCCCTAGTTGCCCCTTGAGAAGGTGGTGTCGAGCTGCCATCTTGAATCGCTGCAGTCCACGAGTGGGGTTGACCCACGATGCCAATCGGGAGGGAAGGCCAGGATTTTGACCCAACAAATGTGAAGGGAATGGCGGTACAGTCCCAAGTCAGGGCGGTGAGTGGCTCAGAGGGGAGCTTGTCCTTTTAGATGGAAGTGGTCGTGGGTTTGGAAGGCACTGCCTGAGGATCTTTGGTGAGTTTCTGCCGTGCATCTTATAGACAGTATACACTGCTGCGACTGAACACCGTGGTGGAGGGATTGAATGTTTGTAGATGTGGTGCCAATTAAGCCGGTTGCTTTGCCCTGGATGGCGTCAAGCATCTAGGTGTTGTTGGAGCTGCACCCATCTCTGCAAGTGGGGAGTGTTCCATCACACTCCTGACTTGTGGCTCGACTTCGGGGTGTCAGGAGGTGAATTACTCGCTACAGTATCTCTAGTCTCTGACCTGCTCTTGTAGCCACTGTGTTTAATGTGCTGAGTCCAATTGAGTTTCTGGTCAATGGTAACCCCACAGATGTTGACAATGGGGGAATTCAGTGATGGTAATACCACTGAACGTCAAGGGCTGGTGGTTAGAGTGCCTCTTATTGGTAATGGCCATTGTCTGGCATTTATGTGGTGCTAATGTTACTTGCCACTTGTTGGCCCAAGGCTGGATATTGTCCAGATCTTGTTGCATTTGAGCACGGACTGCTTCAGTATCTGTGGAGTTGTGAATGGTGCTGAATACTGTGCAAACATCAGTGAACATCCCCACTTCTGACCTTGTGACAGAGGGAAGGTCATTGATGAAGCAGCTGGAGATTGGTGGGCCTAGGACACTACCCTGAGGGTCTCCTGGACCTGAAAAGACTGAGCCTCCACAACCATCTTCCACTGTGCCAGGGATGACTGACCAGCAGCGTTTACCCCGTTACCCATCAACTCCAGTTTTGCCAGGGCTCCTTGACGCCACATTCAGTCAAATGCAGCCTTGATATCAAGGGCTGTCACTCTCCTCTCCCTTCTGGAATTCAGCCCTTTTGTCCATGTTTGATGGGGTGGCACGGTGGCACAGTGGTTAGCACTGCTGCCTCACAGCGCCAGAGACCCGGGTTCAATTCCCACCTCAGGCGACTGACTGTGTGGAGTTTGCACATTCTCCCCGTGTCTGCGTGGGTTTCCTCCGGGTGCTCCAGTTTCCTCCCACAGTCCAAAGACGTGCAGGTCAGGTGAATTGGCCACGCTAAATTGCCCGTAGTGTTAGGTAAGGAGTAAATATAGGGGTATGGGTGGGTTGCGCTTCGGCGGGTCGATGTGGACTTGTTGGGCTGAAGGGCCTGTTT
>NW_028270188.1:54128811-54233419 GCF_037043375.1 Chiloscyllium plagiosum
GACACAGAGAGAGAGAGAGAGAATGTGTGCCTTACCTCAGTTCCTGTCTGACCTCATGTACAGTGCAGCCCGTTAACATAAACACTTCAGTCAGATCATCTGTCAGCATCTTACAGGAATAGCCAATATTCACCGCGGTCTCTGTGAGACACGGGCACCATGGTTAGATACAGGGGAAAGCTCCCTCTACACTGTCCCCACCCCATCCCAGGATAGTGTAAAGGGAGCTTTACTCTGTATCTAACCCTGTGCTGTCCCTGTCCCGTCAAACACACTCAAGGACAGCTCAGGGTTAGGTACAGAGTAAAACTCCCTCTACACTGTCCCCCCCATCCCAGGGACAGCATGGGGTTAGATACAGAGTAAAGCTCCCTCTACACTGTCCCCCCCATCCCAGGGACAGCACAGGGTTAGATACAAAGTAAAGCTCCCTCTACACTGTCCCCCCCATCCCAGGGACAGCACGGGGTTAGATACAGAGTAAAGCTCCCTCTACACTGTCCTTCCCATCCCAGGGACAGCATGGGGTTAGATACAGAGTAAAGCTCCCTCTACACTGTCCTTCCCATCCCAGGGACAGCACAGGGTTAGATACAGAGTAAAGCTCCCTCTACACTGTCCCCCCATCCCAGGGACAGGGACAGCACAGGGTGAAGCTGTGATGGGGACGGGTGGTGGTGGGGATTAAGTGAGGCAGGTTGCCATGGTGCCCGTACCTGGTTTATCGCCGGTGAGGACCCAGATCTTGATGTTGGCGAGGGTGAGGATGGCGATGGTCTCTGGCACACCCTCCTGCAGTCTGTCCTCAATGGCGGTGGCTCCGAGTAGCTGCAGACCAAAGGGGGGGGGGGGGGGGGGGGGGGTGGAGATGGGGAAGAAGGACAAAGGACATTTCATTGTGCTAGCGCCGGGTGCATCTGTGCTCTGCACGGCCGCCCCGTTTCCCACATCCGGCACTGGCTGATCGGCTGTAAAAGCCCTGGCACCGCAGACTCCAGCTTGCCCCCAATTCCTTCCCCCCCCCCAACACCTTCTCTATCCACACACTCCCTCACCGTCCCCAATCCCCTTCACAACACCCACCCGGCCCCCACCCCCAGCAGCCTCCGGTTCCTTATTCCCCCACCTCGCTCACAGACCTCAGCACTGGAGTGTCGTCCAAATGTCACAGACCAGCTGAGGGAGCGGGCACCGTCGGAGGGTCAGCGCTGAGGGAGCAGGCGCCAACAGAGGGTCAGCGCTGAGGGTGGGGACACCATCGGACGGTCAGCGCTGAGGGAGCGGGCGCCATCGGAGGGTCAGTGCTGAGGGAGCGGGTGCTGTGGGAGGGTCAGTGCTGAGGGAGTGGGTGCTGTCGGAGGGTCAGTGCTGAGGGAGCGGGCGCTGTCGGAGGGTCAGTGCTGAGGGAGCGGGCGCCATCGGAGGGTCAGTGTTGAGGGAGTGGGCGCAGTCGGAGGGTCAGCGCTGAGGGAGCGGGTGCTGTGGGAGGGTCAGTGCTGAGGAAGCGGGTGCTGTGGGAGGGTCAGTGCTGAGGGAGCGGGCGCTGTCGGAGGGTCAGTGCTGAGGGAGTGGGTGCTGTGGGAGGGTCAGTGCTGAGGGAGTGGGTGCTGTCGGTGGGTCAGTGCTGAGGGAGTGGGTGCTGTCGGAGGGTCAGTGCTGAGGGAGTGGGTGCTGTCGGTGGGTCAGTGCTGAGGGAGTGGGTGCTGTCGGAGGGTCAGCACTGAGGGAGTGGGTGCTGTGGGAGGGTCAGTGCTGAGGGAGTGGGTGCTGTCGGAGGGTCAGTGCTGAGGGAGTGGGTGCTGTCGGTGGGTCATTGCTGAGGGAGCTGGTTTGCTGAGTTGGGGTGGGGTGGTCATGGAGATATTCAAGGTGATATTGTCCCGCCAGTACCCCCCCACCCCAGGGAGCAGCCACTCGCCAATGGGAAGACGGGTGTGGACAAAGCTGTGGGGTTGCACTGTGATATTGCTGGCGACCCCAGCGCACAACAGCCACCCACAGAATCCCTGACGCAGCGTGTGCCAGGTAATGGGATCTTGCTGTGCACCAGCGGGTCCTCCTGTGGGGGGAGCGCAGTCTTGTACCATCATGTCTTGCTCGATTTCCCCGTAGACAGTGGCCACTCTCTCATCGCGGTTGTCCATAGCGGCTCTCGCCTGTTGAAGCCTTTCTGACCAGGCCTCGAATTCCTTCTCATCCAGATCCCTGTAGGCCAGCACCAGGGTCCGTAGGCCCTCACTCGCAAACTCCTACCGAGGGGGGAGAGATAGGGAGAGACAGAGAGGCAAGGGAGTCAGACACTGATACTGTGGGGAAAGGAGAGGGGCAACCGAAGGGGGTGGGGATTGAGGATTGGGGTGTCCAATGTTGGGGGGGGGACGGGAGTTGAGGAGAGGAGGCGAACGAGGGGGAATTGGGGAGAGGGGGTGACCGAGGTTGGGTGGGGGGGGGGGGGGGGGGTAGGAAATTGAGGAGAGGGGTGACATTGAGGAGAGGGACAACCGAGGTGGGGGTATTTAGCAGAGGGGCGGGGGGGATTGAGGAGCGGGGTGACTGAGGGGGGGGGATTGAGGAGAGGGGTGACCGAGGGGGGGATTGAGGAGAGGGGCGACCGAGGTGGGGGGGGGGGAATTGAGGAGGGGCGACCAAGGGGGGGAATTGAGGAGAGGGGCGACCAAGGGGGGGAATTGAGGAGAGGGGCGACCGAGGGGGGGAATTGAGGAGAGGGGCGACCGAGGGGGGGAATTGAGGAGAGGGGCGACCGTGGGGATTTAGCAGAGGGGCGACCGGGGGGGGTGGTTTGAGGAGGGGGGGGGATTGAGGAGAAGGGGGATTGAGGAGAGAGGCGACCGAGGGGGGGATTGAGGAGAGGGGTGACCGAGGGGGGAGATTGAGGAGGGGGGCGACCCGAGGGGGGAGATTGAGGAGAGGGCGACCGAGGGGGGAGATTGAGGAGAGGGGCGACCGAGGGGGAGATTGAGGAGAGGGGCGACCGAGGGGGGAGATTGAGGAGAGGGCGACCGAGGGGGGAGATTGAGGAGAGGGGCGACCGAGGGGGGAGATTGAGGAGAGGGGCGACCGAGGGGGGAGATTGAGGAGAGGGGCGACCGAGGGGGGAGATTGAGGAGAGGGGCGACCGAGGGGGGAGATTGAGGAGAGGGGCGACCGAGGGGGGAGATTGAGGAGAGGGGCGACCGAGGGGGAGATTGAGGAGAGGGGCGACCGAGGGGGGAGATTGAGGAGAGGGGCGACCGAGGGGGGAGATTGAGGAGAGGGGCGACCGAGGGGGGAGATTGAGGAGAGGGGCGACCGAGGGGGGAGATTGAGGAGAGGGGCGACCGAGGGGGGAGATTGAGGAGAGGGGCGACCGAGGGGGGAGATTGAGGAGAGGGGCGACCGAGGGGGGAGATTGAGGAGAGGGGCGACCGAGGGGGGAGATTGAGGAGAGGGGCGACCGAGGGGGGAGATTGAGGAGAGGGGCGACCGAGGGGGGAGTGGGGATTGAGGGGAGAGTAATAGAGGGGGTGGGGGGGAGGTGGATTCCCGAGTGGGAGGGAGGGGGAGCACAGGCCGCTCACTCACGTTGAGGTGATCGAGGGTGAGGGACGTCAGTTGCTGATTGGCCGGGTGCAGTCGGTCACAAAGGATCGTGTCAGCCCCTTTACAGTAAAGGCGGATGGATCCCTCAGGATCCCGCACTGAAACACACCCAGAGGGAGAGAGGTTAGAGTGGAACTCCGACTCACTATCCTCCTCACCCTCTGTCCCTTCCCCCCCTCCATGCTTACCCTCCCTCCCTCAACCCTATACCCTCGTTCCAGCTTCTTCCATTGCATAGCCCCCCATTACCCAGCACCCAGGGTGCGCCATAGCCCCTATTACCCAGCACCCCAGGGTGTCACACCCCATTACCCAGCTCCCCGGAGTGCCACACCCCCCCATTACTCAGCACCTCATTACCCAGCACCCCAGGGTGCCAGCCCCCCATTACCCAGCACCCCAGGATGTCACACCCCATTACCCAGCACCCTGGGGTGCCACACCCACAATACCCAGCACCCTGCGGTGCTACACCCCCCATTACCTAGCACCCCCAGGGTGTCAGCCCCCTATTACCCAGCACCCCTGGGTGCCAGGCTCACCATGACAGACATCCTCTTGCGGAGATTGTTGAAGTCGAGGATTGCCAGCAGCTGGTAGGTGATGGGTCGGCCCAGTTCCACCACCGTCACCGAGCCCGGGGTCCGAGAGCGAAAACACAAACCCAAAATTCCTGGCTGCTGTCACCAGGGCACCCTCGTCAGGGGACTGCACCTTGTAATACAGCTCCCCTGGGACAGGGAGGGGGAAACAGGGGGGTGGAGGGAGTGAGAGAGGGAGGGAGTGAGAGAGGGAGGGAGTGAGAGAGGGAGGGAGTGAGAGAGGGAGGGAGTGAGAGGGGGAGGGAGTGAGAGGGGGAGGAGTGAGAGGGGGAGGGAGTGAGAGGGGGAGGGAGTGAGAGGGGGAGGGAGTGAGAGGGGGAGGGAGTGAGAGGGGGAGGGAGTGAGAGGGGGAGGGAGTGAGAGGGGGAGGGAGTGAGAGGGGGAGGGAGTGAGAGGGGGAGGGAGTGAGAGGGGGAGGGAGTGAGAGGGGGAGGGAGTGAGAGGGGGAGGGAGTGAGAGGGGGAGGGAGTGAGAGGGGGAGGGAGTGAGAGGGGGAGGGAGTGAGAGGGGGAGGGAGTGAGAGGGGGAGGGAGTGAGAGGGGGAGGGAGTGAGAGGGGGAGGGAGTGAGAGGGGGAGGGAGTGAGAGGGGGAGGGAGTGAGAGGGGGAGGGAGTGAGAGGGGGAGGGAGTGAGAGGGGGAGGGAGTGAGAGGGGGAGGGAGAGAGAGGGGGAGGGAGAGAGAGGGGGAGGGAGAGAGGGGGGAGGGAGAGAGGGGGAGGAGAGAGAGGGGGAGGGAGAGAGAGGGGGAGGGAGAGAGAGGGGAGGGAGAGAGAGGGGGAGGGAGAGAGAGGGGGAGGGAGAGAGAGGGGGGGGAAGAGAAAGGAAGGGGAGGGAGGGAGACAGAGGGGGAGGGAGACAGAGGGGGAGGGAGAGAGAGGGGGAGGGAGACAGAGGGGGAGTGAGGGGGGGAGTGAGGGGGGGAGTGAGCGGGGGAGTGAGCGGGGGAGTGAGCGGGGGAGTGAGCGGGGGAGTGAGCGGGGGGGGAAGAGGGGGAGTGAGAGAGGGAGTGAGAGAAGGGGGAAGGGGAGAAAGGGTGAGGAGAGAGCATAGTGCGTTGGGAGAGGGGGAGAGATGAGAAAAAATGGAAAATGTTGAACAAACCGGAATCACTTGTCGGGGAATTTCACTTGTCGGGGTGAGGGGTCAGTGTCCATCAGGGGGTGGGGTGAGGGGTCACACTCTCCGGGGGTGGGGGAGGGTGAGGTGTCACTCTGTGCCGGGGGGGGAGGGTGCCAGGGGATGGTGAGGGGTCACTGTGCCAGGGGAGGGGGGTCACTCTGTGCCGGGGAGGGGCCACTCGGGGTCGGAGGGTGCTGAGGGGTCACTCTGTGTCGGGGTGTACCTTGATGACGATCCTCTGACATGACGGTGTGACAGAGCGAGAGCAGGCGGGAAGAACTCGTGAACCGGATGGTGGCCCCGTCTGACCGAATCCAGCAACGTGCCGTCGTAGAAGGTGAAAGGGTCAGCCAACGGGTTCATAGAGAAATCAACCGGCACCTTCTCCTGTCGGAGACACACACCGACTCAACCCCTCACCGCACACACCCACACCGACTCAACCCTCACCGCGCACACCCACACCGACTCAACCCCTCACCGCGCACACCACACCGACTCAACCCTCACCGCGCACACACACACCGACTCAACCCTCACCGCGCACACACACACCGACTCAACCCTCACCGCGCGCACCCACACCGACTCAACCCTCACCGCACACACACACCGACTCAACCCTCACCGCGCGCACCCACACCGACTCAACCCTCACCGCGCGCACCCACACCGACTCAACCCTCACCGCGCACACACACACCGACTCAACCCTCACCGCGCACACACACACCGACTCAACCCTCACCGCGCACACACACACCGACTCAACCCTCACCGCGCGCACCCACACCGACTCAACCCTCACCGCGCGCACCCACACCGACTCAACCCTCACCGCACACACACACCGACTCAACCCTCACCGCGCGCACCCACACCGACTCAACCCTCACCGCGCGCACCCACACCGACTCAACCCTCACCGCGCGCACCCACACCGACTCAACCCTCACCGCGCGCACCCACACCGACTCAACCCTCACCGCGCACACACACACCGACTCAACCCTCACCGCGCACACACACACCGACTCAACCCTCACCGCGCGCACCCACACCGACTCAACCCTCACCGCGCGCACCCACACCGACTCAACCCTCACCGCGCGCACACACACCGACTCAACCCTCACCGCGCACACACACACCGACTCAACCCTCACCGCACACACACACACCGACTCAACCCTCACCGCGCGCACACACACCGACTCATCCCTCACCACACACACACACACCGACTCAACCCTCACCGCACACACACACACCGACTCAACCCTCACCGCACACACACACACCGACTCAACCCTCACCGCACACACACACACCGACTCAACCCTCACCGCGCGCACACACACCGACTCATCCCTCACCACACACACACACACCGACTCAACCCTCACCGCGCGCACCCACATCGACTCAACCCTCACCGCACACCCACACCGACTCATCCCTCACCGCGCGCACACACACCGACTCATCCCTCACCGCGCGCACACACACCGACTCATCCCTCACCGCGCGCACCCACACCGACTCAACCCTCACCGCACACACACACCGACTCAACCCTCACCGCACACACACACACCGACTAAACCCTCACCGCGTGCACCCACACCGACTCATCCCTCACCGCGCACACACACGCCGACTCAACCCTCACCGCACACACCCACACCGACTCAACCCTCACCGCGCGCACCCACACCGACTCAACCCTCACCGCGCACACCCACATCGACTCAACCCTCACCGCGCGCACCCACACCGACTCAACCCTCACCGCGCACACCCACATCGACTCAACCCTCACCGCGCACACCCACATCGACTCAACCCTCACCGCGCACACCCACATCGACTCATCCCTCACCGCGCGCACCCACACCGACTCAACCCTCACCGCGCGCACCCACACCGACACATCCCTCACCGCACACACCCACACCGACACATCCCTCACCGCACACACACACACCGACTCAACCCTCACTGCGCGCACCCACATCGACTCAACCCTCACTGCGCGCACCCACATCGACTCAACCCTCACTGCGCACACCCACACCGACTCAACCCTCACTGCGCACACCCACACCGACTCAACCCTCACTGCGCGCACCCACACCGACTCAACCCTCACTGCGCGCACCCACACCGACTCAACCCTCACTGCGCGCACCCACACCGACTCAACCCTCACCGCGCGCACCCACACCGACACATCCCTCACCGCACACACCCACACCGACACATCCCTCACCGCACACACACACACCGACTCAACCCTCACCGCGCGCACCCACATCGACTCAACCCTCACCGCGCGCACCCACATCGACTCAACCCTCACCGCGCACACCCACACCGACTCAACCCTCACTGCGCGCACCCACACCGACTCAACCCTCACTGCGCGCACCCACACCGACTCAACCCTCACTGCGCGCACCCACACCGACTCAACCCTCACTGCGCGCACCCACACCGACTCAACCCTCACTGCGCGCACCCACACCGACTCAACCCTCACTGCGCGCACCCACACCGACTCAACCCTCACCGCGCGCACCCACACCGACTCAACCCTCACCGCGCGCACCCACACCGACTCAACCCTCACCACGTGCACCCACACCGACTCAACCCTCACCGCGC
Organism: Chiloscyllium plagiosum; assembly: GCF_037043375.1. Taxonomy (NCBI): domain Eukaryota; kingdom Metazoa; phylum Chordata; class Chondrichthyes; order Orectolobiformes; family Hemiscylliidae; genus Chiloscyllium; species Chiloscyllium plagiosum. The sequence goes on from NW_028270188.1 coordinate 54,136,800, forward strand.
GCACACACACCGACTCAACCCTCACCGCGCGCACACACACCGACTCAACCCTCACCGCGCGCACACACACCGACTCAACCCTCACCGCGCGCACACACACCGACTCAACCCTCACCGCGCGCACCCACACCGACTCAACCCTCACCGCGCGCACCCACACCGACTCAACCCTCACCGCGCGCACACACACCGACTCAACCCTCACCGCGCGCACCCACACCGACTCAACCCTCACCGCGCGCACCCACGCCGACTCAACCCTCACCGCACACACCCACATCGACTCAACCCTCACCGCACACACCCACACCGACTCAACCCTCACCGCGCACACACACCGACTCAACTCTCACCGCACACACACCGACACATCCCTCACCGCACACATCCACACCGACTCAACCCTCACCGCGCACACCCACACCGACTCAACCCTCACCGCACACACCCACACCGACACATCCCTCACCGCGCACACACACACCGACACATCCCTCACCGCGCGCACCCACACCGACACAACCCTCACCGCACACACCCACAGCGACTCAACCCTCACCGCGCACACCCACATCGACTCAACCCACACCGCACACACCCACACCGACACAACCCTCACCGCGCACACCCACAGCGACTCAACCCTCACCGCACACACACACACCGACTCAACCCTCACCGCGCACACACACACCGACTCAACCCTCACCGCACACACCCACACCGACTCAACCCTCACCGCACACACACACCGACTCAACCCTCACCGCGCACACACACCGACTCAACCCTCACCGCGCACACCCACACCGACTCATCCCTCACCGCACACACCCACACCGACTCAACCCTCACCACGTGCACCCACACCGACTCAACCCTCACCGCACACACCCACAGCGACTCAACCCTCACCGCACACACACACACTGACTCGACCCTCACCGACTCAACCCTCACCGCGCGCACACACACTGACTCGACCCTCACCGCACACACACACACCGACTCAACCCTCACCGCGCACACACACCCCGACTCGACCCTCACCGCACACACACCCCGACTCGACCCTCACCGCACACACACCCCGACTCAACCCTCACCGCACACACACCCCAACTCGACTCTCACCGCACACACACACCGACTCAACCCTCACCGCACACACACACCGACTCAACCCTCACCGCACACACACCCCAACTCGACCCTCACCGCACACACACACCGACTCAACCCTCACCGCGCGCACACACCGACTCAACCCTCACCGCACACACACACACCGACTCAACCCTCACCGCACACACACACACCGACTCAACCCTCACCGCACACACACACACCGACTCAACCCTCACCGCACACACACACACCGACTCAACCCTCACCGCACACACACACCGACTCAACCCTCACCGCACACACACCCCAACTCGACCCTCACCGCACACACACACCGACTCAACCCTCACCGCACACACACACACCGACTCAACCCTCATCGCGCACACCCACACCGACTCAACCCTCACCGCGCGCACCCACACCGACTCAACCCTCACCACACACACACACACCGACTCAACCCTCACCGCGCACACACACCGACTCAACCCTCACCACGTGCACCCACACCGACTCAACCCTCACCGCACACACACACACCGACTCAACCCTCACCGCGCACACACACACCGACTCAACCCTCACCACGTGCACCCACACCGACTCAACCCTCACCGCACACACACACACCGACTCAACCCTCACCGCACACACACACACACTGACTCAACCCTCACCGCGGACACACACCGACTCAACCCTCACCGCACACACACCGACTCAACTCTCACCGCACACACACACACCGACTCAACCCTCACCGCGCGCACACACCGACTCGACCCTCACCGCGCGCACACACCGACTCGACCCTCACCGCACACACACACCGACTCAACCCTCACCGCACACACACACCGACTCAACCCTCACCGCACACACACACCGACTCAACCCTCACCGCACACACACACCGACTCAACCCTCACCGCACACACACACCGACTCAACCCTCACCGCACACACACACACCCCAACTCGACCCTCACCGACTCAACCCTCACCGCACACACACTGACTCGACCCACACCGCACACACACACCGACTCAACCCTCACCGCGCGCACACGCCGACTCAACCCTCACCGCACACACACACACCGACTCAACCCTCACCGCGCACACACACACCGACTCAACCCTCACCGCGCGCACACACCGACTCAACCCTCACCGCACACACACACCGACTCAACTCTCACCGCACACACACACACCGACTCAACCCTCACCGCACACACACACACCGACTCAACCCTCACCGCACACACACACACCGACTCAACCCTCACCGCACACACCCACACCGACTCAACCCTCACCGCGCACACCCACACCGACTCAACCCTCACCGCGCACACCCACACCGACTCAACCCTCACCGCGCACACCCACACCGACTCAACCCTCACCGCACACACACACACCGACTCAACCCTCACCGCACACACCCACACCGACTCAACCCTCACCGCGCACACCCACACCGACTCAACCCTCACCGCGCACACCCACACCGACTCAACCCTCACCGCGCACACCCACACCGACTCAACCCTCACCGCACACACACACACCGACTCAACCCTCACCGCACACACACACACCGACTCAACCCTCACCGTGCACATCCACAGCGACTCAACCCTCACCGCGCACACCCACAGCGACTCAACCCTCACTGCGCACACCCACACCGACTCAACCCTCACCGCGCACACCCACACCGACTCGACCCTCACCGTGCATATCCACAGCGACTCAACCCTCACCGCGCGCACCCACACCGACTCAACCCTCACCACGTGCACCCACACTGACTCATCCCTCACCACGTGCACCCACACCGACTCGACCCTCACCGCACACACACACCCCAACTTGACCCTCACCGCACACACCCCAACTCGACCCTCACCGACTCAACCCTCACCGCGCGCACACACACTGACTCGACCCTCACCGCGCACACACACTGACTCGACCCTCACCGCGCACACACACACCGACTCAACCCTCACCGCGCACACACACACCGACTCAACCCTCACCGCGCGCACACACCGACTCAACCCTCACCGCGCACACACACACCGACTCGACCCTCACCGCGCACACACACACCGACTCGACCCTCACCGCGCGCACACACACCGACTCAACCCTCACCGCGCACACACACACCGACTCAACCCTCACCGCACACACACACACACCGACTCAACCCTCACCACGTGCACCCACACCGACTCAACCCTCACCGCACACACACACACCGACTCAACCCTCACCGCACACACACACACACTGACTCAACCCTCACCGCGGACACACACCGACTCAACCCTCACCGCACACACACCGACTCAACTCTCACCGCACACACACACACCGACTCAACCCTCACCGCGCGCACACACCGACTCGACCCTCACCGCGCGCACACACCGACTCGACCCTCACCGCACACACACACCGACTCAACCCTCACCGCACACCGACTCAACCCTCACCGCACACACACACCGACTCAACCCTCACCGCACACACACACCGACTCAACCCTCACCGCACACACACACACCCCAACTCGACCCTCACCGACTCAACCCTCACCGCACACACACTGACTCGACCCACACCGCACACACACACCGACTCAACCCTCACCGCGCGCACACGCCGACTCAACCCTCACCGCACACACACACACCGACTCAACCCTCACCGCGCACACACACACCGACTCAACCCTCACCGCGCGCACACCCCGACTCAACCCTCACCGCACACACACACCGACTCAACTCTCACCGCACACACACACACCGACTCAACCCTCACCGCACACACACACACCGACTCAACCCTCACCGCACACACACACACCGACTCAACCCTCACCGCACACACCCACACCGACTCAACCCTCACCGCGCACACCCACACCGACTCAACCCTCACCGCGCACACCCACACCGACTCAACCCTCACCGCGCACACCCACACCGACTCAACCCTCACCGCACACACACACACCGACTCAACCCTCACCGCACACACACACACCGACTCAACCCTCACCGTGCACATCCACAGCGACTCAACCCTCACCGCGCACACCCACAGCGACTCAACCCTCACTGCGCACACCCACACCGACTCAACCCTCACCGCGCACACCCACACCGACTCGACCCTCACCGTGCATATCCACAGCGACTCAACCCTCACCGCGCGCACCCACACCGACTCAACCCTCACCACGTGCACCCACACTGACTCATCCCTCACCACGTGCACCCACACCGACTCGACCCTCACCGCACACACACACCCCAACTTGACCCTCACCGCACACACCCCAACTCGACCCTCACCGACTCAACCCTCACCGCGCGCACACACACTGACTCGACCCTCACCGCGCACACACACTGACTCGACCCTCACCGCGCACACACACACCGACTCAACCCTCACCGCGCACACACACACCGACTCAACCCTCACCGCGCGCACACACCGACTCAACCCTCACCGCGCACACACACACCGACTCGACCCTCACCGCGCACACACACACCGACTCGACCCTCACCGCGCGCACACACACCGACTCAACCCTCACCGCGCACACACACACCGACTCAACCCTCACCGCACACACACACACCGACTCAACCCTCACCGCGCACACACACCGACTCAACTCTCACAACACACACACACACCGACTCAACCCTCACCGCACACACACACCGACTCAACCCTCACCGCACACACACACACCGACTCAACCCTCACCGCACACACACACACCGACTCAACCCTCACCGCGCGCACACACACCGACTCAACCCTCACCGCGCGCACACACACCGACTCAACCCTCACCGCACACACACACACACCGACTCAACCCTCACCGCACACACACCGACTCAACCCTCACCGCACACACACACACCGACTCAACCCTCACCGCACACACACACCGACTCAGCCCTCACCGCACACACACACCGACTCAACCCTCACCGCGCACACACACACCGACTCAACCCTCACCGCGCGCACACCCACACCGACTCAACCCTCACCGCGCGCACACACACACCGACTCAACCCTCACCGCGCGCACACACACACCGACTCAACCCTCACCGCGCGCACACCCACACCGACTCAACCCTCACCGCGCGCACACACACCGACTCAACCCTCACCGCACACACACACACACCGACTCGACCCTCACCGCGCACACACACACCGACTCGACCCTCACCGCACACACACCGACTCAACCCTCACCGCACACACACACCGACTCGACCCTCACCGCGCACACACACCGACTCAACCCTCACCGCACACACACCGACTCGACCCTCACCGCGCACACACACCGACTCAACCCTCACCGCGCACACACACCGACTCGACCCTCACCGCACACACACACACACCGACTCAACCCTCACCGCGCACACACACCCCGACTCGACCCTCACCGCACACACACACACACCGACTCAACCCTCACCGCGCACACACACCCCGACTCGACCCTCACCGCACACACACCGACTCAACCCTCACCGCGCGCACACACACCGACTCAACCCTCACCGCACACACACACACCGACTCAACCCTCACCGCACACACACACACCGACTCAACCCTCACCGCGCGCACACACACCGACTCAACCCTCACCGCGCGCACATACACCGACTCAACCCTCACCGCGCGGACACACACCGACTCAACCCTCACCGCGCGGACACACACCGACTCAACCCTCACCGCACACACACACACCGACTCAACCCTCACCACACACACACACACCGACTCAACCCTCACCGCACACACACACCGACTCAACCCTCACCGCACACACACACCGACTCGACCCTCACCGCACACACACACACACACCGACTCAACCCTCACCGCGCGCACACCCACACCGACTCAACCCTCACCGCGCGCACACACACACCGACTCAACCCTCACCGCGCGCACACCCACACCGACTCAACCCTCACCGCGCGCACACACACCGACTCAACCCTCACCGCGCGCACATACACCGACTCAACCCTCACCGCGCGGACACACACCGACTCAACCCTCACCGCGCGGACACACACCGACTCAACCCTCACCGCACACACACACACCGACTCAACCCTCACCACACACACACACACCGACTCAACCCTCACCGCACACACACACCGACTCAACCCTCACCGCACACACACACCGACTCGACCCTCACCGCACACACACACACACACCGACTCAACCCTCACCGCGCGCACACCCACACCGACTCAACCCTCACCGCGCGCACACACACACCGACTCAACCCTCACCGCGCGCACACCCACACCGACTCAACCCTCACCGCGCGCACACACACCGACTCAACCCTCACCGCGCGCACACACACCGACTCAACCCTCACCGCACACACACACCGACTCGACCCTCACCGCGCACACACACCGACTCAACCCTCACCGCACACACACACCGACTCGACCCTCACCGCGCACACACACCGACTCAACCCTCACCGCACACACACACCGACTCAACCCTCACCGCACACACACCGACTCGACCCTCACCGCACACACACACCGACTCAACCCTCACCGCGCACACACACCGACTCAACCCTCACCGCACACACACACACACCGACTCAACCCTCACCGCGCACACACACCCCGACTCGACCCTCACCGCACACACACACACACAGACTCAACCCTCACCGCGCACACACACCCCGACTCGACCCTCACCGCACACACACACACCGACTCAACCCTCACCGCACACACACACCGACTCAACCCTCACCGCGCACACACACCCCGACTCGACCCTCACCGCACACACACACCGACTCGACCCTCACCGCACACACACACACACCGACTCAACCCTCACCGCGCACACACACCCCGACTCGACCCTCACCGCACACACACACCGACTCAACCCTCACCGCGCGCACACACACCGACTCAACCCTCACCGCACACACACACCGACTCAACCCTCACCGCACACACACCCCGACTCGACCCTCACCGCACACACACACCGACTCAACCCTCACCGCGCGCACACCCACACCGACTCAACCCTCACCGCGCGCACACACACACCGACACAACCCTCACCGCGCGCACACACACACCGACACAACCCTCACCGCGCGCACACCCACACCGACTCAACCCTCACCGCGCGCACACACACCGACTCAACCCTCACCGCACACACACACACACCGACTCGACCCTCACCGCGCGCACACACACCGACTCGACCCTCACCGCACACACACCGACTCAACCCTCACCGCACACACACACCGACTCGACCCTCACCGCGCACACACACCGACTCAACCCTCACCGCACACACACACCGACTCGACCCTCACCGCGCACACACACCGACTCAACCCTCACCGCGCACACACACCGACTCGACCCTCACCGCACACACACACACACCGACTCGACCCTCACCGCACACACACACACACCGACTCAACCCTCACCGCGCGCACACACCCCGACTCGACCCTCACCGCACACACACACACACCGACTCAACCCTCACCGCGCACACACACACCGACTCGACCCTCACCGCACACACACACCGACTCGACCCTCACCGCGCGCACACACCCCAACTCGACCCTCACCGCGCGCACACACCGACTCAACCCTCACCGCAAACACACACACCGACTCAACCCTCACCACACACACACACACCGACTCAACCCTCACCGCGCACACACACCGACTCAACCCTCACCGCGCACACACACCGACTCGACCCTCACCGCACACACACACACACCGACTCGACCCTCACCGCACACACACACACACCGACTCAACCCTCACCGCGCACACACACCCCGACTCGACCCTCACCGCACACACACACACACCGACTCAACCCTCACCGCGCACACACACACCGACTCGACCCTCACCGCACACACACACCGACGCGACCCTCACCGCGCGCACACACCCCAACTCGACCCTCACCGCGCGCACACACCGACTCAACCCTCACCGCAAACACACACACCGAATCAACCCTCACCACACACACACACACCGACTCAACCCTCACCGCGCGCACACACACCGACTCAACCCTCACCGCGCGCACACACACCGACTCAACCCTCACCGCACACACACACACCGACTCAACCCTCACCGCACACACACACACCGACTCAACCCTCACCGCACACACACACCGACTCAACCCTCACCGCACACACACACCGACTCAACCCTCACCGCGCACACACACACCGACTCAACCCTCACCGCGCGCACACCCACACCGACTCAACCCTCACCGCGCGCACACACACACCGACTCAACCCTCACCGCGCGCACACCCACACCGACTCAACCCTCACCGCGCGCACACACACCGACTCAACCCTCACCGCACACACACACACACCGACTCGACCCTCACTGCGCACACACACACCGACTCAACCCTCACCGCACACACACCGACTCGACCCTCACCGCGCACACACACCGACTCGACCCTCACCGCGCACACACACCGACTCAACCCTCACCGCGCACACACACCGACTCGACCCTCACCGCACACACACACACACCGACTCAACCCTCACCGCGCACACACACCCCGACTCGACCCTCACCGCACACACACACACACCGACTCAACCCTCACCGCGCACACACACCCCGACTCGACCCTCACCGCACACACACACCGACTCAACCCTCACCGCGCGCACACACACGAACTCAACCCTCACCGCACACACACACACCGACTCAACCCTCACCGCACACACACACCGACTCAACCCTCACCGCACACACACACACCGACTCAACCCTCACCGCACACACACACCGACTCAACCCTCACCGCACACACACACACCGACTCAACCCTCACCGCACACACACACCGACTCAACCCTCACCGCGCACACACACCCCGACTCGACCCTCACCGCACACACACCGACTCAACCCTCACCGCGCGCACACACACCGACTCAACCCTCACCGCACACACACACACCGACTCAACCCTCACCGCACACACACACCGACTCAACCCTCACCGCACACACACACACCGACTCGACCCTCACCGCACACACACACCGACTCAACCCTCACCGCACACACACCGACTCGACCCTCACCGCGCGCACACACACACCGACTCGACCCTCACCGCACACACACACCAACTCAACCCTCACCACACGCACACACACCGACTCAACCCTCACCGCGCACACACACCGACTCAACCCTCACCGCACACACACACACCGACTCGACCCTCACCGCACACACACCGACTCAACTCTCACCGCACACACACCGACTCAACCCTCACCGCGCACACCCACCGACTCAACCCTCACCGCACACACCCACCGACTCGACCCTCACCGCACACACACACCGACTCGACCCTCACCGCACACACACACCGACTCGACCCTCACCGCACACACACACCAACTCAACCCTCACCGCACACACACACCGACTCAACCCTCACCGCACACACACACACACCGACTCGACCCTCACCGCGCACACACACCGACTCAACCCTCACCGCACACACACACCGACTCAACTCTCACCGCACACACACACACACAAACTCAACCCTCACCGCGCACACCCACCGACTCAACCCTCACCGCACACACACACCGACTCAACCCTCACCGCACACACACACACCGACTCAACCCTCACCGCGCACACCCACACCGACTCAACCCTCACCGCGCGCACCCACACCGACTCAACCCTCACCACACACACCGACTCAACCCTCACCGCACACACACACCGACTCAACCCTCACCACGTGCACCCACACCGACTCAACCCTCACCGCACACACACACCGACTCAACCCTCACCGCGCACACACACACACCGACTCAACCCTCACCGCGCGCACACACCGACTCGACCCTCACCGCACACACACACACCCCAACTTGACCCTCACCGCACACACACACACCCCAACTCGACCCTCACCGACTCAACCCTCACCGCGCGCACACACCGACTCAACCCTCACCGCACACACACACACCGACTCAACCCTCACCGCACACACACACACCGACTCAACCCTCACCGCGCACACACACACCGACTCAACCCTCACCGCACACACACACACACCGACTCAACCCTCACCGCGCACACACACCCCGACTCGACCCTCACCGCACACACACACCGACTCAACCCTCACCGCGCGCACACACACGAACTCAACCCTCACCGCACACACACACACCGACTCAACCCTCACCGCACACACACACCGACTCAACCCTCACCGCACACACACACACCGACTCAACCCTCACCGCACACACACACCGACTCAACCCTCACCGCACACACACACACCGACTCAACCCTCACCGCACACACACACCGACTCAACCCTCACCGCGCACACACACCCCGACTCGACCCTCACCGCACACACACCGACTCAACCCTCACCGCGCGCACACACACCGACTCAACCCTCACCGCACACACACACACCGACTCAACCCTCACCGCACACACACACCGACTCAACCCTCACCGCACACACACACACCGACTCGACCCTCACCGCACACACACACCGACTCAACCCTCACCGCACACACACCGACTCGACCCTCACCGCGCGCACACACACACCGACTCGACCCTCACCGCACACACACACCAACTCAACCCTCACCACACGCACACACACCGACTCAACCCTCACCGCACACACACACACCGACTCGACCCTCACCGCACACACACACCAACTCAACCCTCACCACACGCACACACACCGACTCAACCCTCACCGCACACACACACACCGACTCGACCCTCACCGCACACACACACCAACTCAACCCTCACCACACGCACACACACCGACTCGACCCTCACCGCGCACACACACCGACTCAACCCTCACCGCACACACACACACCGACTCGACCCTCACCGCACACACACCGACTCAACTCTCACCGCACACACACCGACTCAACCCTCACCGCGCACACCCACCGACTCAACCCTCACCGCACACACCCACCGACTCGACCCTCACCGCACACACACACCGACTCGACCCTCACCGCACACACACACCGACTCGACCCTCACCGCACACACACACCAACTCAACCCTCACCGCACACACACACCGACTCAACCCTCACCGCACACACACACACACCGACTCGACCCTCACCGCGCACACACACCGACTCAACCCTCACCGCACACACACACCGACTCAACTCTCACCGCACACACACACACACAAACTCAACCCTCACCGCGCACACCCACCGACTCAACCCTCACCGCACACACACACCGACTCAACCCTCACCGCACACACACACACCGACTCAACCCTCACCGCGCACACCCACACCGACTCAACCCTCACCGCGCGCACCCACACCGACTCAACCCTCACCACACACACCGACTCAACCCTCACCGCACACACACACCGACTCAACCCTCACCACGTGCACCCACACCGACTCAACCCTCACCGCACACACACACCGACTCAACCCTCACCGCACACACACACCGACTCAACCCTCACCGCGCACACACACACACCGACTCAACCCTCACCGCGCGCACACACCGACTCGACCCTCACCGCACACACACACACCCCAACTTGACCCTCACCGCACACACACACACCCCAACTCGACCCTCACCGACTCAACCCTCACCGCGCGCACACACCGACTCAACCCTCACCGCACACACACCGACTCAACCCTCACCGCACACACACACACCGACTCAACCCTCACCGCGCACACACACACCGACTCAACCCTCACCGCACACACACACACCGACTCAACCCTCACCGCACACATACACACCGACTCAACCCTCACCGCACACACACACACCGACTCAACCCTCACCGCGCACACACACCGACTCAACCCTCACCGCACACACACACCGACTCAACCCTCACCGCACACACCCACACCGACTCAACCCTCACCGCGCACACCCACACCGACTCAACCCTCACCGCGCACACCCACACCGACTCAACCCTCACCGCGCACACACACACCGACTCAACCCTCACCGCACACACACACACCGACTCAACCCTCACCGCACACATACACACCGACTCAACCCTCACCGCACACACACACACCGACTCAACCCTCACCGCGCACACACACCGACTCAACCCTCACCGCACACACCCACACCGACTCAACCCTCACCGCGCACACCCACACCGACTCAACCCTCACCGCGCACACCCACACCGACTCAACCCTCACCGCGCACACCCACACCGACTCAACCCTCACCGCGCACACCCACACCGACTCAACCCTCACCGCACACACACACACCGACTCAACCCTCACCGTGCACATCCACAGCGACTCAACCCTCACCGCGCACACCCACAGCGACTCAACCCTCACTGCGCACACCCACACCGACTCAACCCTCACCGCGCACACCCACACCGACTCGACCCTCACCGTGCATATCCACAGCGACTCAACCCTCACCGCGCACACCCACACCGACTCGACCCTCACCGTGCATATTCACACCGACTCAACCCTCACCACGTGCACCCACACTGACTCATCCCTCACCACGTGCACCCACACCGACTCGACCCTCACCGCACACACACACCCCAACTTGACCCTCACCGCACACACCCCAACTCGACCCTCACCGACTCAACCCTCACCGCGCGCACACACATTGACTCGACCCTCACCGCGCACACACACCCCGACTCGACCCTCACCGCACACACACACCGACTCAACCCTCACCGCGCGCACACACCGACTCAACCCTCACCGCGCACACACACACCGACTCAACCCTCACCGCGCACACACACACCGACTCGACCCTCACCGCGCGCACACACACCGACTCAACCCTCACCGCGCACACACACACCGACTCAACCCTCACCGCGCACACACACCGACTCAACTCTCACAACACACACACACACCGACTCAACCCTCACCGCACACACACACCGACTCAACCCTCACCGCACACACACACACCGACTCAACCCTCACCGCACACACACACACCGACTCAACCCTCACCGCACACACACACACCGACTCAACCCTCACCGCGCGCACACACACCGACTCAACCCTCACCGCGCGCACACACACCGACTCAACCCTCACCGCACACACACACACACCGACTCAACCCTCACCGCACACACACACACCGACTCAACCCTCACCGCACACACACACACCGACTCAACCCTCACCGCACACACACACCGACTCAGCCCTCACCGCACACACACACCGACTCAACCCTCACCGCGCACACACACACCGACTCAACCCTCACCGCACACACACCGACTCGACCCTCACCGCGCACACACACCGACTCAACCCTCACCGCGCACACACACCGACTCGACCCTCACCGCACACACACACACACCGACTCAACCCTCACCGCGCACACACACCCCGACTCGACCCTCACCGCACACACACACACACCGACTCAACCCTCACCGCGCGCACACACACCCCGACTCGACCCTCACCGCACACACACCGACTCAACCCTCACCGCGCGCACACACACCGACTCAACCCTCACCGCACACACACACACCGACTCAACCCTCACCGCACACACACACACCGACTCAACCCTCACCGCGCGCACACACCCCAACTCGACCCTCACCGCGCGCACACACCGACTCAACACTCACCGCACACACACACACCGACTCAAGCCTCACCGCACACACACACCGACTCAACCCTCACCGCACACACACACACCGACTCGACCCTCACCGCACACACACCGACTCAACTCTCACCGCACACACACCGACTCAACCCTCACCGCGCACACCCACCGACTCGACCCTCACCGCACACACCCACCGACTCGACCCTCACCGCACACACCCACCGACTCGACCCTCACCGCACACACACACCGACTCGACCCTCACCGCACACACACACCGACTCGACCCTCACCGCACACACACACCGACTCAACCCTCACCGCACACACACACACACCGACTCGACCCTCACCGCGCACACACACCGACTCAACCCTCACCGCACACACACACCGACTCAACTCTCACCGCACACACACACACACAGACTCAACCCTCACCGCACACACACACCGACTCAACCCTCACCGCACACACACACACCGACTCAACCCTCACCGCGCACACCCACCGACTCAACCCTCACCGCACACACACACCGACTCAACCCTCACCGCACACACACACACCGACTCAACCCTCACCGCGCGCACCCACACCGACTCAACCCTCACCACACACACCGACTCAACCCTCACCGCACACACACACCGACTCAACCCTCACCGCACACACACACCGACTCAACCCTCACCGCGCACACACACACACCGACTCAACCCTCACCGCGCGCACACACCGACTCGACCCTCACCGCACACACACACACCCCAACTTGACCCTCACCGCACACACACACACCCCAACTCGACCCTCACCAACTCAACCCTCACCGCGCGCACACACCGACTCAACCCTCACCGCACACACACACACCGACTCAACCCTCACCGCACACACACACACCGACTCAACCCTCACCGCGCACACACACACCGACTCAACCCTCACCGCGCACACACACACCGACTCAACCCTCACCGCACACATACACACCGACTCAACCCTCACCGCGCGCACACACACCGACTCAACCCTCACCGCGCACACACACCGACTCAACCCTCACCGCGCACACACACCGACTCAACTCTCACCGCACACACACACACACAAACTCAACCCTCACCGCGCACACCCACCGACTCAACCCTCACCGCACACACACACCGACTCAACCCTCACCGCACACACACACACCGACTCAACCCTCACCGCGCACACCCACACCGACTCAACCCTCACCGCGCGCACCCACACCGACTCAACCCTCACCACACACACCGACTCAACCCTCACCGCACACACACACCGACTCAACCCTCACCACGTGCACCCACACCGACTCAACCCTCACCGCACACACACACCGACTCAACCCTCACCGCGCACACACACACACCGACTCAACCCTCACCGCGCGCACACACCGACTCGACCCTCACCGCACACACACACACCCCAACTTGACCCTCACCGCACACACACACACCCCAACTCGACCCTCACCGACTCAACCCTCACCGCGCGCACACACCGACTCAACCCTCACCGCACACACACACCGACTCAACCCTCACCGCGCACACACACACCGACTCAACCCTCACCGCGCACACACACACCGACTCAACCCTCACCGCACACACACACACCGACTCAACCCTCACCGCACACACCCACACCGACTCAACCCTCACCGCACACACACACACACACACCGACTCAACCCTCACCGTGCACACACACACCGACTCAACCCTCACCGTGCACATCCACAGCGACTCAACCCTCACCGCGCACACCCACACCGACTCAACCCTCACCGCACACACCCACACCGACTCGACCCTCACCGTGCGCATCCACAGCGACTCAACCCTCACCGCGCGCACCCACATCGACTCATCCCTCACCGCACACACCCACACCGACTCAACCCTCACCACGTGCACCCACACCGACTCGACCCTCACCGCACACACACACCCCGACTCGACCCTCACCGCACACACACACCGACTCAACCCTCACCGCACACACACACCGACTCGACCCTCACCGCACACACACACCGACTCAACCCTCACCGCACACACACCGACTCAACCCTCACCGCACACACCCCAACTCGACCCTCACCGACTCAACCCTCACCGCGCGCACACACACCGACTCAACCCTCACCGCACACACACACACCGACTCAACCCTCACCACACGCACACACCGACTCAACCCTCACCGCGCGCACACACACCGACTCAACCCTCACCGCGCGCACACACACCGACTCAACCCTCACCGCACACACACACACCGACTCGACCCTCACCGCGCGCACACACACCGACTCGACCCTCACCGCGCGCACACACACCGACTCAACCCTCACCGCACACACACACACCGACTCAACCCTCACCGCACACACACACACCGACTCAACCCTCACCGCACACACACCGACTCAACCCTCACCGCGCACACACACCGACTCAACCCTCACCGCACACACACACACCGACTCAACCCTCACCGCACACACACACACACCGACTCGACCCTCACCACACACACACACCGACTCAACCCTCACCGCACACACACACCGACTCAACCCTCACCGCACACACACACCGACTCAACCCTCACCGCGCACACACACACCGACTCAACCCTCACCGCGCGCACACCCACACCGACTCAACCCTCACCGCGCGCACACACACACTGACTCAACCCTCACCGCGCGCACACCCACACCGACTCAACCCTCACCGCGCGCACACACACCGACTCAACCCTCACCGCACACACACACACCGACTCAACCCTCACCGCACACACACACACCGACTCAACCCTCACCGCACACACACACACCGACTCAACCCTCACCGCGCACACACACCGACTCAACCCTCACCGCGCACACACACACCGACTCAACTCTCACCGCGCACACACACACCGACTCGAACCTCACCGCGCGCACACACACCGACTCAACTCTCACCGCACACACCGACTCGACCCTCACCGCACACACACACACCGACTCGACCCTCACCGCGCACACACACACCGACTCAACCCTCACCGCGCGCACACACCCCAACTCGACCCTCACCGCGCACACACACACCGACTCAACCCTCACCGCACACACACACACCGACTCAACCCTCACCGCACACACACACACCGACTCAACCCTCACCGCACACACACACACCGACTCAACCCTCACCGCACACACACACACACCGACTCAACCCTCACCGCACACACACACACCGACTCAACCCTCACCGCACACACACACACACCGACTCAACCCTCACCGCGCACACACACCGACTCGACCCTCACCGCACACACACACACACCGACTCAACCCTCACCGCGCACACACACCCCGACTCGACCCTCACCGCACACACACACACACCGACTCAACCCTCACCGCGCACACACACCCCGACTCGACCCTCACCGCACACACACACCGACTCAACCCTCACCGCGCGCACACACACCGACACAACCCTCACCGCACACACACACCGACTCGACCCTCACCGCACACACACACCGACTCGACCCTCACCGCACACACACACCGACTCGACCCTCACCGCACACACACACCGACTCAACCCTCACCGCACACACACCGACTCAACCCTCACCGCACACACACACACCGACTCAACCCTCACCGCACACACACACACCGACTCAACCCTCACCGCGCACACACACACCGACTCAACCCTCACCGCACACACACACACCGACTCAACCCTCACCGCACACATACACACCGACTCAACCCTCACCGCACACACACACACCGACTCAACCCTCACCGCACACACACACACCGACTCAACCCTCACCGCACACACACACACCGACTCAACCCTCACCTCGCACACCCACACCGACTCAACCCTCACCGCGCACACCCACACCGACTCAACCCTCACCGCACACACACACACACCGACTCAACCCTCACCGTGCACACACACACCGACTCAACCCTCACCGTGCACATCCACAGCGACTCAACCCTCACCGCGCACACCCACACCGACTCAACCCTCACCGCACACACACACACCGACTCAACCCTCACCGTGCACATACACACCGACTCAACCCTCACCGCACACACACACACCGACTCAACCCTCACCGCACACACACACACCGACTCAACCCTCACCGCACACACACACACCGACTCAACCCTCACCTCGCACACACACACCGACTCAACCCTCACCTCGCACACCCACACCGACTCAACCCTCACCGCACACACACACACACCGACTCAACCCTCACCGTGCACACACACACCGACTCAACCCTCACCGTGCACATCCACAGCGACTCAACCCTCACCGCACACACCCACACCGACTCAACCCTCACCACGTGCACCCAGACCGACTCATCCCTCACCGCACACACCCACACCGACTCAACCCTCACCACGTGCACCCACACCGACTCGACCCTCACCGCACACACACACCCCGACTCGACCCTCACCGCACACACACACCGACTCAACCCTCACCGCGCACACACACACCGACTCGACCCTCACCGCGCACACACACCCCGACTTGACCCTCACCGCACACACCCCAACTCGACCCTCACCGACTCAACCCTCACCGCGCGCACACACACCGACTCAACCCTCACCGCACACACACACACCGACTCAACCCTCACCGCACGCACACACACCGACTCAACCCTCACCGCACGCACACACCGACTCAACCCTCACCGCGCGCACACACACCGACTCAACCCTCACCGCGCGCACACACACCGACTCAACCCTCACCGCACACACACACACCGACTCAACCCTCACCGCACGCACACACACCGACTCAACCCTCACCGCACGCAC
This sequence comes from Chiloscyllium plagiosum, assembly GCF_037043375.1. NCBI lineage: Eukaryota > Metazoa > Chordata > Chondrichthyes > Orectolobiformes > Hemiscylliidae > Chiloscyllium > Chiloscyllium plagiosum. Next base: position 54,155,812 of record NW_028270188.1, read on the forward strand.
ACACCGACTCAACCCTCACCGCGCGCACACACACCGACTCAACCCTCACCGCGCGCACACACACCGACTCAACCCTCACCGCACACACACACACCGACTCGACCCTCACCGCGCGCACACACACCGACTCGACCCGCACCGCGCGCACACACACCGACTCAACCCTCACCGCACACACACACACCGACTCAACCCTCACCGCACACACACACACCGACTCAACCCTCACCGCACACACACACACCGACTCAACCCTCACCGCACACACACACCGACTCAACCCTCACCGCACACACACACCGACTCAACCCTCACCGCACACACACACACCGACTCAACCCTCACCGCACACACACACACACCGACTCGACCCTCACCACACACACACACCGACTCAACCCTCACCACACACACACACCGACTCAACCCTCACCGCACACACACACCGACTCAACCCTCACCGCGCACACACACACCGACTCAACCCTCACCGCGCGCACACCCACACCGACTCAACCCTCACCGCGCGCACACACACACCGACTCAACCCTCACCGCGCGCACACCCACACCGACTCAACCCTCACCGCGCGCACACACACCGACTCAACCCTCACCGCACACACACACACCGACTCAACCCTCACCGCACACACACACACCGACTCAACCCTCACCGCACACACACACACCGACTCGACCCTCACCGCGCACACACACACCGACTCGACCCTCACCGCGCGCACACACCCCAACTCGACCCTCACCGCGCACACACACACCGACTCAACCCTCACCGCACACACACACACCGACTCAACCCTCACCGCACACACACACACACCGACTCGACCCTCACCGCGCACACACACCGACTCAACCCTCACCGCACACACACACACACCGACTCAACCCTCACCGCGCACACACACCGACTCGACCCTCACCGCACACACACACACACCGACTCAACCCTCACCGCGCACACACACCGACTCAACCCTCACCGCACACACACACCGACTCAACCCTCACCGCGCACACACACACCGACTCAACCCTCACCGCGCGCACACCCACACCGACTCAACCCTCACCGCGCGCACACACACACTGACTCAACCCTCACCGCGCGCACACCCACACCGACTCAACCCTCACCGCGCGCACACACACCGACTCAACCCTCACCGCACACACACACACCGACTCAACCCTCACCGCACACACACACACCGACTCAACCCTCACCGCACACACACACACCGACTCAACCCTCACCGCACACACACACCGACTCAACCCTCACCGCGCACACACACACCGACTCAACTCTCACCACGCACACACACACCGACTCGAACCTCACCGCGCGCACACACACCGACTCAACTCTCACCGCACACACCGACTCGACCCTCACCGCACACAGACACACCGACTCGACCCTCACCGCGCGCACACACCCCAACTCGACCCTCACCGCGCACACACACACCGACTCGACCCTCACCGCGCACACACACCGACTCAACCCTCACCGCACACACACACCGACTCAACTCTCACCGCACACACACACACACAAACTCAACCCTCACCGCGCACACCCACCGACTCAACCCTCACCGCACACACACACCGACTCAACCCTCACCGCACACACACACACCGACTCAACCCTCACCGCGCACACCCACCGACTCAACCCTCACCGCACACACACACCGACTCAACCCTCACCGCACACACACACACCGACTCAACCCTCACCGCGCGCACCCACACCGACTCAACCCTCACCACACACACCGACTCAACCCTCACCGCACACACACACCGACTCAACCCTCACCGCACACACACCGACTCAACCCTCACCGCGCACACACACACACCGACTCAACCCTCACCGCGCGCACACACCGACTCGACCCTCACCGCACACACACACACCCCAACTTGACCCTCACCGCACACACACACACCCCAACTCGACCCTCACCAACTCAACCCTCACCGCGCGCACACACCGACTCAACCCTCACCGCACACACACACACCGACTCAACCCTCACCGCACACACACACACCGACTCAACCCTCACCGCGCACACACACACCGACTCAACCCTCACCGCACACATACACACCGACTCAACCCTCACCGCACACACACACACCGACTCAACCCTCACCGCACACACACACCGACTCAACCCTCACCGCACACACACACACCGACTCAACCCTCACCGCACACACACACCGACTCAACCCTCACCGCACACACACACCGACTCAACCCTCACCGCACACACACACACCGACTCAACCCTCACCGCGCACACCCACACCGACTCAACCCTCACCGCGCGCACCCACACCGACTCAACCCTCACCACACACACCGACTCAACCCTCACCGCACACACACACCGACTCAACCCTCACCACGTGCACCCACACCGACTCAACCCTCACCGCACACACACACCGACTCAACCCTCACCGCGCACACACACACACCGACTCAACCCTCACCGCGCGCACACACCGACTCGACCCTCACCGCACACACACACACCCCAACTTGACCCTCACCGCACACACACACACCCCAACTCGACCCTCACCGACTCAACCCTCACCGCGCGCACACACCGACTCAACCCTCACCGCACACACACACACCGACTCAACCCTCACCGCGCACACACACACCGACTCAACCCTCACCGCGCACACACACACCGACTCAACCCTCACCGCACACACACACACCGACTCAACCCTCACCGCACACACACACACCGACTCAACCCTCACCGCACACACACACACCGACTCAACCCTCACCGCACACACACACACCGACTCAACCCTCACCTCGCACACCCACACCGACTCAACCCTCACCGCACACACACACACACACACACCGACTCAACCCTCACCGTGCACACACACACCGACTCAACCCTCACCGTGCACATCCACAGCGACTCAACCCTCACCGCGCACACCCACACCGACTCAACCCTCACCGCACACACCCACACCGACTCAACCCTCACCGCGCACACCCACACCGACTCGACCCTCACCGTGCGCATCCACAGCGACTCAACCCTCACCGCGCGCACCCACATCGACTCATCCCTCACCGCACACACCCACACCGACTCAACCCTCACCACGTGCACCCACACCGACTCGACCCTCACCGCACACACACACCCCGACTCGACCCTCACCGCACACACACACCGACTCAACCCTCACCGCACACACACACCGACTCGACCCTCACCGCACACACACACCGACTCAACCCTCACCGCACACACACCGACTCAACCCTCACCGCACACACCCCAACTCGACCCTCACCGACTCAACCCTCACCGCACGCACACACACCGACTCAACCCTCACCGCACACACACACACCGACTCAACCCTCACCGCACGCACACACACCGACTCAACCCTCACCACACGCACACACCGACTCAACCCTCACCGCGCGCACACACACCGACTCAACCCTCACCGCGCGCACACACACCGACTCAACCCTCACCGCACACACACACACCGACTCGACCCTCACCGCGCGCACACACACCGACTCGACCCTCACCGCGCGCACACACACCGACTCAACCCTCACCGCACACACACACACCGACTCAACCCTCACCGCACACACACACACCGACTCAACCCTCACCGCACACACACCGACTCAACCCTCACCGCGCACACACACCGACTCAACCCTCACCGCACACACACACACCGACTCAACCCTCACCGCACACACACACACACCGACTCGACCCTCACCACACACACACACCGACTCAACCCTCACCGCACACACACACCGACTCAACCCTCACCGCACACACACACCGACTCAACCCTCACCGCGCACACACACACCGACTCAACCCTCACCGCGCGCACACCCACACCGACTCAACCCTCACCGCGCGCACACACACACTGACTCAACCCTCACCGCGCGCACACCCACACCGACTCAACCCTCACCGCGCGCACACACACCGACTCAACCCTCACCGCACACACACACACCGACTCAACCCTCACCGCACACACACACACCGACTCAACCCTCACCGCACACACACACACCGACTCAACCCTCACCGCGCACACACACCGACTCAACCCTCACCGCGCACACACACACCGACTCAACTCTCACCGCGCACACACACACCGACTCGAACCTCACCGCGCGCACACACACCGACTCAACTCTCACCGCACACACCGACTCGACCCTCACCGCACACACACACACCGACTCGACCCTCACCGCGCACACACACACCGACTCAACCCTCACCGCGCGCACACACCCCAACTCGACCCTCACCGCGCGCACACACACCGACTCAACCCTCACCGCGCGCACACACACCGACTCAACCCTCACCGCACACACACACACACCGACTCGACCCTCACCGCACACACACACACCGACTCGACCCTCACCGCACACACACACACCGACTCGACCCTCACCGCGCGCACACACCCCAACTCGACCCTCACCGCGCACACACACACCGACTCAACCCTCACCGCACACACACACACCGACTCAACCCTCACCGCACACACACACACCGACTCAACCCTCACCGCACACACACACACCGACTCAACCCTCACCGCACACACACACACACCGACTCAACCCTCACCGCACACACACACACCGACTCAACCCTCACCGCACACACACACACACCGACTCAACCCTCACCGCGCACACACACCGACTCGACCCTCACCGCACACACACACACACCGACTCAACCCTCACCGCGCACACACACCCCGACTCGACCCTCACCGCACACACACACACACCGACTCAACCCTCACCGCGCACACACACCCCGACTCGACCCTCACCGCACACACACACCGACTCAACCCTCACCGCGCGCACACACACCGACACAACCCTCACCGCACACACACACCGACTCGACCCTCACCGCACACACACACCGACTCGACCCTCACCGCACACACACACCGACTCGACCCTCACCGCACACACACACCGACTCAACCCTCACCGCACACACACCGACTCAACCCTCACCGCACACACACACACCGACTCAACCCTCACCGCACACACACACACCGACTCAACCCTCACCGCGCACACACACACCGACTCAACCCTCACCGCACACACACACACCGACTCAACCCTCACCGCACACATACACACCGACTCAACCCTCACCGCACACACACACACCGACTCAACCCTCACCGCACACACACACACCGACTCAACCCTCACCTCGCACACCCACACCGACTCAACCCTCACCGCGCACACCCACACCGACTCAACCCTCACCGCACACACACACACACCGACTCAACCCTCACCGTGCACACACACACCGACTCAACCCTCACCGTGCACATCCACAGCGACTCAACCCTCACCGCGCACACCCACACCGACTCAACCCTCACCGCACACACACACACCGACTCAACCCTCACCGTGCACATACACACCGACTCAACCCTCACCGCACACACACACACCGACTCAACCCTCACCGCACACACACACACCGACTCAACCCTCACCGCACACACACACACCGACTCAACCCTCACCTCGCACACACACACCGACTCAACCCTCACCTCGCACACCCACACCGACTCAACCCTCACCGCACACACACACACACCGACTCAACCCTCACCGTGCACACACACACCGACTCAACCCTCACCGTGCACATCCACAGCGACTCAACCCTCACCGCACACACCCACACCGACTCAACCCTCACCACGTGCACCCAGACCGACTCATCCCTCACCGCACACACCCACACCGACTCAACCCTCACCACGTGCACCCACACCGACTCGACCCTCACCGCACACACACACCCCGACTCGACCCTCACCGCACACACACACCGACTCAACCCTCACCGCGCACACACACACCGACTCGACCCTCACCGCGCACACACACCCCGACTTGACCCTCACCGCACACACCCCAACTCGACCCTCACCGACTCAACCCTCACCGCGCGCACACACACCGACTCAACCCTCACCGCACACACACACACCGACTCAACCCTCACCGCACGCACACACACCGACTCAACCCTCACCGCACGCACACACCGACTCAACCCTCACCGCGCGCACACACACCGACTCAACCCTCACCGCACACACACACACCGACTCAACCCTCACCGCACGCACACACACCGACTCAACCCTCACCGCACGCACACACCGACTCAACCCTCACCGCGCGCACACACACCGACTCAACCCTCACCGCGCGCACACACACCGACTCGACCCTCACCGCACACACACACACCGACTCGACCCTCACCGCGCGCACACACACCGACTCGACCCGCACCGCGCGCACACACACCGACTCAACCCTCACCGCACACACACACACCGACTCAACCCTCACCGCACACACACACACCGACTCAACCCTCACCGCACACACACACACCGACTCAACCCTCACCGCACACACACACCGACTCAACCCTCACCGCACACACACACCGACTCAACCCTCACCGCACACACACACACCGACTCAACCCTCACCACACACACACACCGACTCAACCCTCACCACACACACACACCGACTCAACCCTCACCGCACACACACACCGACTCAACCCTCACCGCGCACACACACACCGACTCAACCCTCACCGCGCGCACACCCACACCGACTCAACCCTCACCGCGCGCACACACACACCGACTCAACCCTCACCGCGCGCACACCCACACCGACTCAACCCTCACCGCGCGCACACACACCGACTCAACCCTCACCGCACACACACACACCGACTCAACCCTCACCGCACACACACACACACCGACTCAACCCTCACCGCACACACACACACCGACTCGACCCTCACCGCGCACACACACACCGACTCGACCCTCACCGCGCGCACACACCCCAACTCGACCCTCACCGCGCACACACACACCGACTCAACCCTCACCGCACACACACACACCGACTCAACCCTCACCGCACACACACACACACCGACTCGACCCTCACCGCGCACACACACCGACTCAACCCTCACCGCACACACACACACACCGACTCAACCCTCACCGCGCACACACACCGACTCGACCCTCACCGCACACACACACACACCGACTCAACCCTCACCGCGCACACACACCGACTCAACCCTCACCGCACACACACACCGACTCAACCCTCACCGCGCACACACACACCGACTCAACCCTCACCGCGCGCACACCCACACCGACTCAACCCTCACCGCGCGCACACACACACTGACTCAACCCTCACCGCGCGCACACCCACACCGACTCAACCCTCACCGCGCGCACACACACCGACTCAACCCTCACCGCACACACACACACCGACTCAACCCTCACCGCACACACACACACCGACTCAACCCTCACCGCACACACACACACCGACTCAACCCTCACCGCACACACACACCGACTCAACCCTCACCGCGCACACACACACCGACTCAACTCTCACCACGCACACACACACCGACTCGAACCTCACCGCGCGCACACACACCGACTCAACTCTCACCGCACACACCGACTCGACTCTCACCGCACACACACACACCGACTCGACCCTCACCGCGCGCACACACCCCAACTCGACCCTCACCGCGCACACACACACCGACTCAACCCTCACCGCACACACACACACCGACTCAACCCTCACCGCACACACACACACACCGACTCGACCCTCACCGCGCACACACACCGACTCAACCCTCACCGCACACACACACACCGACTCAACCCTCACCGCACACACACACACCGACTCAACCCTCACCGCACACACACACACCGACTCAACCCTCACCGCACACACACACACCGACTCAACCCTCACCGCACACACACACACACCGACTCAACCCTCACCGCGCACACACACACACCGACTCAACCCTCACCGCACACACACACACACCGACTCAACCCTCACCGCGCACACACACCGACTCGACCCTCACCGCACACACACACACACCGACTCAACCCTCACCGCGCACACACACCCCGACTCGACCCTCACCGCACACACACACACACCGACTCAACCCTCACCGCGCACACACACCCCGACTCGACCCTCACCGCACACACACACCGACTCAACCCTCACCGCGCGCACGCACACCGACACAACCCTCACCGCGCGCACGCACCGACTCGACCCTCACCGCACACACACACCGACTCGACCCTCACCGCACACACACACCGACTCGACCCTCACCGCACACACACACCGACTCAACCCTCACCGCACACACACCGACTCAACCCTCACCGCACACACACACACCGACTCAACCCTCACCGCACACACACACACCGACTCAACCCTCACCGCGCACACACACACCGACTCAACCCTCACCGCACACACACACACCGACTCAACCCTCACCGCACACATACACACCGACTCAACCCTCACCGCACACACACACACCGACTCAACCCTCACCGCACACACACACACCGACTCAACCCTCACCGCACACACACACACCGACTCAACCCTCACCTCGCACACCCACACCGACTCAACCCTCACCGCGCACACCCACACCGACTCAACCCTCACCGCACACACACACACACCGACTCAACCCTCACCGTGCACACACACACCGACTCAACCCTCACCGTGCACATACACACCGACTCAACCCTCACCGCACACACACACACCGACTCAACCCTCACCGCACACACACACACCGACTCAACCCTCACCGCACACACACACACCGACTCAACCCTCACCTCGCACACCCACACCGACTCAACCCTCACCGCGCACACCCACACCGACTCAACCCTCACCGCACACACACACACACCGACTCAACCCTCACCGTGCACACACACACCGACTCAACCCTCACCGTGCACATCCACAGCGACTCAACCCTCACCGCACACACCCACACCGACTCAACCCTCACCACGTGCACCCAGACCGACTCATCCCTCACCGCACACACCCACACCGACTCAACCCTCACCACGTGCACCCACACCGACTCGACCCTCACCGCACACACACACCCCGACTCGACCCTCACCGCACACACACACCGACTCAACCCTCACCGCGCACACACACACCGACTCGACCCTCACCGCGCACACACACCCCGACTTGACCCTCACCGCACACACCCCAACTCGACCCTCAACGACTCAACCCTCACCGCGCGCACACACACCGACTCAACCCTCACCGCACGCACACACACCGACTCAACCCTCACCGCACGCACACACCGACTCAACCCTCACCGCGCGCACACACACCGACTCAACCCTCACCGCGCGCACACACACCGACTCAACCCTCACCGCACACACACACACCGACTCAACCCTCACCGCACGCACACACACCGACTCAACCCTCACCGCACGCACACACCGACTCAACCCTCACCGCGCGCACACACATCGACTCAACCCTCACCGCGCGCACACCCACACCGACTCAACCCTCACCGCACACACACACACCGACTCGACCCTCACCGCGCGCACACACACCGACTCGACCCGCACCGCGCGCACACACACCGACTCAACCCTCACCGCACACACACACACCGACTCAACCCTCACCGCACACACACACACCGACTCAACCCTCACCGCACACACACACACCGACTCAACCCTCACCTCGCACACCCACACCGACTCAACCCTCACCGCGCACACCCACACCGACTCAACCCTCACCGCACACACACACACACCGACTCAACCCTCACCGTGCACACACACACCGACTCAACCCTCACCGTGCACATCCACACCGACTCAACCCTCACCGCACACACACACACCGACTCAACCCTCACCACACACACACACCGACTCAACCCTCACCGCGCGCGCACACACACCGACTCAACCCTCACCGCGCGCACACACACCGACTCAACCCTCACCGCACACACACACACCGACTCAACCCTCACCACACACACACACCGACTCAACCCTCACCACACACACACACCGACTCAACCCTCACCACACACACACACCGACTCAACCCTCACCGCGCGCACACACACCGACTCAACCCTCACCGCACACACACACCGACTCAACCCTCACCGCACACACACACACCGACTCAACCCTCACCGCACACACACACACCGACTCAACCCTCACCGCGCACACACACCGACTCAACTCTCACCGCACACACACACACACACAAACTCAACCCTCACCGCGCACACCCACCGACTCAACCCTCACCGCACACACACACCGACTCAACCCTCACCGCACACACACACCGACTCAACCCTCACCGCGCACACACACACCGACTCAACCCTCACCGCGCGCACACCCACACCGACTCAACCCTCACCGCGCGCACACACACACCGACTCAACCCTCACCGCGCGCACACCCACACCGACTCAACCCTCACCGCGCGCACACACACCGACTCAACCCTCACCGCACACACACACACACCGACTCGACCCTCACCGCGCACACACACACCGACTCAACCCTCACCGCACACACACCTACTCGACCCTCACCGCGCACACACACCGACTCAACCCTCACCGCGCACACACACCGACTCGACCCTCACCGCACACACACACACACCGACTCAACCCTCACCGCGCACACACACACACCGACTCAACCCTCACCGCGCACACACACCCCGACTCGACCCTCACCGCACACACACACCGACTCAACCCTCACCGCGCGCACACACACCGACTCAACCCTCACCGCACACACACACCGACTCAACCCTCACCGCGCGCACACACACCGACTCAACCCTCACCGCACACACACACCGACTCAACCCTCACCGCACACACACACCGACTCAACCCTCACCGCACACACACACACCGACTCAACCCTCACCGCACACACACACCGACTCAACCCTCACCGCACACACACACACCGACTCAACCCTCACCGCACACACACACCGACTCAACCCTCACCGCGCACACACACCCCGACTCGACCCTCACCGCACACACACCGACTCAACCCTCACCGCGCGCACACACACCGACTCAACCCTCACCGCACACACACACACCGACTCAACCCTCACCGCACACACACACCGACTCAACCCTCACCGCACACACACACACCGACTCGACCCTCACCGCACACACACACCGACTCAACCCTCACCGCACACACACCGACTCGACCCTCACCGCGCGCACACACACACCGACTCGACCCTCACCGCACACACACACCAACTCAACCCTCACCACACACACACACACCGACTCAACCCTCACCGCGCACACACACCGACTCAACCCTCACCGCACACACACACACCGACTCGACCCTCACCGCACACACACCGACTCAACTCTCACCGCACACACACCGACTCAACCCTCACCGCGCACACCCACCGACTCAACCCTCACCGCACACACCCACCGACTCGACCCTCACCGCACACACACACCGACTCGACCCTCACCGCACACACACACCGACTCGACCCTCACCGCACACACACACCGACTCAACCCTCACCGCACACACACACCGACTCAACCCTCACCGCACACACACACACACCGACTCGACCCTCACCGCGCACACACACCGACTCAACCCTCACCGCACACACACACCGACTCAACTCTCACCGCACACACACACACACAAACTCAACCCTCACCGCGCACACCCACCGACTCAACCCTCACCGCACACACACACCGACTCAACCCTCACCGCACACACACACACCGACTCAACCCTCACCGCGCACACCCACACCGACTCAACCCTCACCGCGCGCACCCACACCGACTCAACCCTCACCACACACACCGACTCAACCCTCACCGCACACACACACCGACTCAACCCTCACCGCGCACACACACACACCGACTCAACCCTCACCGCGCGCACACACCGACTCGACCCTCACCGCACACACACACACCCCAAAATGACCCTCACCGCACACACACACACCCCAACTCGACCCTCACCGACTCAACCCTCACCGCGCGCACACACCGACTCAACCCTCACCGCACACACACACACCGACTCAACCCTCACCGCACACACACACACCGACTCAACCCTCACCGCGCACACACACACCGACTCAACCCTCACCGCACACACACACACCGACTCAACCCTCACCGCACACATACACACCGACTCAACCCTCACCGCACACACACACACCGACTCAACCCTCACCGCGCACACACACCGACTCAACCCTCACCGCACACACACACCGACTCAACTCTCACCGCACACACACACACACACAAACTCAACCCTCACCGCGCACACCCACCGACTCAACCCTCACCGCACACACACACCGACTCAACCCTCACCGCACACACACACCGACTCAACCCTCACCGCGCACACCCACACCGACTCAACCCTCACCGCGCGCACCCACACCGACTCAACCCTCACCACACACACCGACTCAACCCTCACCGCACACACACACCGACTCAACCCTCACCACGTGCACCCACACCGACTCAACCCTCACCGCACACACACACCGACTCAACCCTCACCGCGCACACACACACACCGACTCAACCCTCACCGCGCGCACACACCGACTCGACCCTCACCGCACACACACACACCCCAACTTGACCCTCACCGCACACACACACACCCCAACTCGACCCTCACCGACTCAACCCTCACCGCGCGCACACACACCGACTCAACCCTCACCGCACACACACACACCGACTCAACCCTCACCGCGCACACACACACCGACTCAACCCTCACCGCACACACACACCGACTCAACCCTCACCGCACACACACACACCGACTCAACCCTCACCGCACACACACACACCGACTCAACCCTCACCGCACACACACACACCGACTCAACCCTCACCGCACACACACCAACCGACTCAACCCTCACCTCGCACACCCACACCGACTCAACCCTCACCGCACACACACACACACACACCGACTCAACCCTCACCGTGCACACACACACCGACTCAACCCTCACCGTGCACATCCACAGCGACTCAACCCTCACCGCGCACACCCACACCGACTCAACCCTCACCGCACACACCCACACCGACTCAACCCTCACCGCGCACACCCACACCGACTCGACCCTCACCGTGCGCATCCACAGCGACTCAACCCTCACCGCGCGCACCCACATCGACTCATCCCTCACCGCACACACCCACACCGACTCAACCCTCACCACGTGCACCCACACCGACTCGACCCTCACTGCACACACACACCCCGACTCGACCCTCACCGCACACACACACCGACTCAACCCTCACCGCACACACACACCGACTCGACCCTCACCGCACACACACACCGACTCAACCCTCACCGCACACACAGCGACTCAACCCTCACCGCACACACCCCAACTCGACCCTCACCGACTCAACCCTCACCGCGCGCACACACACCGACTCAACCCTCACCGCACACACACACACCGACTCAACCCTCACCGCACGCACACACACCGACTCAACCCTCACCACACGCACACACCGACTCAACCCTCACCGCACACACACACACCGACTCAACCCTCACCGCACACACACCGACTCAACCCTCACCGCGCACACACACCGACTCAACCCTCACCGCACACACACACACCGACTCAACCCTCACCGCACACACACACACACCGACTCGACCCTCACCACACACACACACCGACTCAACCCTCACCGCACACACACACCGACTCAACCCTCACCGCACACACACACCGACTCAACCCTCACCGCGCACACACACACCGACTCAACCCTCACCGCGCGCACACCCACACCGACTCAACCCTCACCGCGCGCACACACACACTGACTCAACCCTCACCGCGCGCACACCCACACCGACTCAACCCTCACCGCGCGCACACACACCGACTCAACCCTCACCGCACACACACACACCGACTCAACCCTCACCGCACACACACACACCGACTCAACCCTCACCGCACACACACACCGACTCAACCCTCACCGCGCACACACACACCGACTCAACTCTCACCGCGCACACACACACCGACTCGAACCTCACCGCGCGCACACACACCGACTCAACCCTCACCGCACACACACACACCGACTCAACCCTCACCGCGCGCACCCACACCGACTCAACCCTCACCACACACACCGACTCAACCCTCACCGCACACACACACCGACTCAACCCTCACCACGTGCACCCACACCGACTCAACCCTCACCGCACACACACACCGACTCAACCCTCACCGCGCACACACACACACCGACTCAACCCTCACCGCGCGCACACACCGACTCGACCCTCACCGCACACACACACACCCCAACTTGACCCTCACCGCACACACACACACCCCAACTCGACCCTCACCGACTCAACCCTCACCGCGCGCACACACACCGACTCAACCCTCACCGCACACACACACACCGACTCAACCCTCACCGCGCACACACACACCGACTCAACCCTCACCGCACACACACACCGACTCAACCCTCACCGCACACACACACACCGACTCAACCCTCACCGCACACACACACACCGACTCAACCCTCACCGCACACACACACACCGACTCAACCCTCACCGCACACACACACACCGACTCAACCCTCACCTCGCACACCCACACCGACTCAACCCTCACCGCACACACACACACACACACCGACTCAACCCTCACCGTGCACACACACACCGACTCAACCCTCACCGTGCACATCCACAGCGACTCAACCCTCACCGCGCACACCCACACCGACTCAACCCTCACCGCACACACCCACACCGACTCAACCCTCACCGCGCACACCCACACCGACTCGACCCTCACCGTGCGCATCCACAGCGACTCAACCCTCACCGCGCGCACCCACATCGACTCATCCCTCACCGCACACACCCACACCGACTCAACCCTCACCACGTGCACCCACACCGACTCGACCCTCACTGCACACACACACCCCGACTCGACCCTCACCGCACACACACACCGACTCAACCCTCACCGCACACACACACCGACTCGACCCTCACCGCACACACACACCGACTCAACCCTCACCGCACACACACCGACTCAACCCTCACCGCACACACCCCAACTCGACCCTCACCGACTCAACCCTCACCGCGCGCACACACACCGACTCAACCCTCACCGCACACACACACACCGACTCAACCCTCACCGCACGCACACACACCGACTCAACCCTCACCACACGCACACACCGACTCAACCCTCACCGCACACACACACACCGACTCAACCCTCACCGCACACACACCGACTCAACCCTCACCGCGCACACACACCGACTCAACCCTCACCGCACACACACACACCGACTCAACCCTCACCGCACACACACACACACCGACTCGACCCTCACCACACACACACACCGACTCAACCCTCACCGCACACACACACCGACTCAACCCTCACCGCACACACACACCGACTCAACCCTCACCGCGCACACACACACCGACTCAACCCTCACCGCGCGCACACCCACACCGACTCAACCCTCACCGCGCGCACACACACACTGACTCAACCCTCACCGCGCGCACACCCACACCGACTCAACCCTCACCGCGCGCACACACACCGACTCAACCCTCACCGCACACACACACACCGACTCAACCCTCACCGCACACACACACCGACTCAACCCTCACCGCGCACACACACACCGACTCAACTCTCACCGCGCACACACACACCGACTCGAACCTCACCGCGCGCACACACACCGACTCAACTCTCACCGCACACACCGACTCGACCCTCACCGCACACACACACACCGACTCGACCCTCACCGCGCACACACACACCGACTCGACCCTCACCGCGCGCACACACCACAACTCGACCCTCACCGCGCACACACACACCGACTCAACCCTCACCGCACACACACACACCGACTCAACCCTCACCGCACACACACACACACCGACTCGACCCTCACCGCACACACACACACCGACTCGACCCTCACCGCGCACACACACACCGACTCGACCCTCACCGCGCGCACACACCCCAACTCGACCCTCACCGCGCACACACACACCGACTCAACCCTCACCGCACACACACACACCGACTCAACCCTCACCGCACACACACACACCGACTCAACCCTCACCGCACACACACACACCGACTCAACCCTCACCGCACACACACACACACCGACTCAACCCTCACCGCACACACACACACCGACTCAACCCTCACCGCACACACACACACACCGACTCAACCCTCACCGCGCACACACACCGACTCGACCCTCACCGCACACACACACCGACTCAACCCTCACCGCACACACACACACCGACTCGACCCTCACCGCACACACACACCGACTCAACCCTCACCGCGCACACACACCCCGACTCGACCCTCACCGCACACACACACACACCGACTCAACCCTCACCGCGCACACACACCCCGACTCGACCCTCACCGCACACACACACCGACTCAACCCTCACCGCGCGCACACACACCGACACAACCCTCACCGCACACACACACCGACTCGACCCTCACCGCACACACACACCGACTCGACCCTCACCGCACACACACACCGACTCGACCCTCACCGCACACACACACCGACTCAACCCTCACCGCACACACACCGACTCAACCCTCACCGCACACACACACACCGACTCAACCCTCACCGCACACACACACACCGACTCAACCCTCACCGCACACACACACACCGACTCAACCCTCACCGCGCACACACACACCGACTCAACCCTCACCGCACACACACACACCGACTCAACCCTCACCTCGCACACACACACCGACTCAACCCTCACCTCGCACACCCACACCGACTCAACCCTCACCGCACACACACACACACCGACTCAACCCTCACCGTGCACACACACACCGACTCAACCCTCACCGTGCACATCCACAGCGACTCAACCCTCACCGCACACACCCACACCGACTCAACCCTCACCACGTGCACCCAGACCGACTCATCCCTCACCGCACACACCCACACCGACTCAACCCTCACCACGTGCACCACACCGACTCGACCCTCACCGCACACACACACCCCGACTCGACCCTCACCGCACACACACACCGACTCGACCCTCACCGCGCACACACACCCCCACTTGACCCTCACCGCACACACCCCAACTCGACCCTCACCGACTCAACCCTCACCGCGCGCACACACACCGACTCAACCCTCACCGCACACACACACACCGACTCAACCCTCACCGCACGCACACACACCGACTCAACCCTCACCGCACGCACACACCGACTCAACCCTCACCGCGCGCACACACACCGACTCAAACCTCACCGCGCGCACACACACCGACTCAACCCTCACCGCACACACACACACCGACTCAACCCTCACCGCACGCACACACACCGACTCAACCCTCACCGCACGCACACACCGACTCAACCCTCACCGCGCGCACACACACCGACTCAACCCTCACCGCACACACACACACCGACTCAACCCTCACCGCACACACACACACCGACTCAACCCTCACCCCGCACACACACACCGACTCAACCCTCACCGCACACACACACCGACTCAACCCTCACCGCACACACACACCGACTCAACCCTCACCGCACACACACACACCGACTCAACCCTCACCGCACACACACACACACACCGACTCGACCCTCACCACACACACACACCGACTCAACCCTCACCACACACACACACCGACTCAACCCTCACCGCACACACACACCGACTCAACCCTCACCGCGCACACACACACCGACTCAACCCTCACCGCGCGCACACCCACACCGACTCAACCCTCACCGCGCGCACACACACACCGACTCAACCCTCACCGCGCGCACACCCACACCGACTCAACCCTCACCGCGCGCACACACACCGACTCAACCCTCACCGCACACACACACACCGACTCAACCCTCACCGCACACACACACACCGACTCAACCCTCACCGCACACACACACACCGACTCGACCCTCACCGCACACACACACACCGACTCGACCCTCACCGCGCGCACACACCCCAACTCGACCCTCACCGCGCGCACACACCCCAACTCGACCCTCACCGCGCACACACACACCGACTCAACCCTCACCGCACACACACACCGACTCAACCCTCACCGCACACACACACACACCGACTCGACCCTCACCGCGCACACACACCGACTCAACCCTCACCGCACACACACACACACCGACTCAACCCTCACCGCGCACACACACCGACTCGACCCTCACCGCACACACACACACACCGACTCAACCCTCACCGCGCACACACACCGACTCAACCCTCACCGCACACACACACCGACTCAACCCTCACCGCGCACACACACACCGACTCAACCCTCACCGCGCGCACACCCACACCGACTCAACCCTCACCGCGCGCACACACACACTGACTCAACCCTCACCGCGCGCACACCCACACCGACTCAACCCTCACCGCGCGCACACACACCGACTCAACCCTCACCGCACACACACACCGACTCAACCCTCACCGCACACACACACACCGACTCAACCCTCACCGCACACACACACACCGACTCAACCCTCACCGCACACACACACCGACTCAACCCTCACCGCGCACACACACACCGACTCAACTCTCACCACGCACACACACACCGACTCGAACCTCACCGCGCGCACACACACCGACTCAACTCTCACCGCACACACCGACTCGACCCTCACCGCACACACACACACCGACTCGACCCTCACCGCGCACACACACACCGACTCGACCCTCACCGCGCGCACACACCCCGACTCGACCCTCACCGCGCACACACACACCGACTCAACCCTCACCGCACACACACACACCGACTCAACCCTCACCGCACACACACACACCGACTCAACCCTCACCGCACACACACACACCGACTCAACCCTCACCGCACACACACACACACCGACTCAACCCTCACCGCGCACACACACCGACTCGACCCTCACCGCACACACACACACACCGACTCAACCCTCACCGCGCACACACACCCCGACTCGACCCTCACCGCACACACACACACACCGACTCAACCCTCACCGCGCACACACACCCCGACTCGACCCTCACCGCACACACACACCGACTCAACCCTCACCGCGCGCACACACACCGACACAACCCTCACCGCACACACACACCGACTCGACCCTCACCGCACACACACACCGACTCGACCCTCACCGCACACACACACCGACTCGACCCTCACCGCACACACACACCGACTCAACCCTCACCGCACACACACCGACTCAACCCTCACCGCACACACACACACCGACTCAACCCTCACCGCACACACACACACCGACTCAACCCTCACCGCGCACACACACACCGACTCAACCCTCACCGCACACACACACACCGACTCAACCCTCACCGCACACATACACACCGACTCAACCCTCACCGCACACACACACACCGACTCAACCCTCACCGCACACACACACACCGACTCAACCCTCACCGCACACACACACACCGACTCAACCCTCACCTCGCACACCCACACCGACTCAACGCTCACCGCGCACACCCACACCGACTCAACCCTCACCGCACACACACACACACCGACTCAACCCTCACCGTGCACACACACACCGACTCAACCCTCACCGTGCACATCCACAGCGACTCCACCCTCACCGCGCACACCCACACCGACTCAACCCTCACCGCACACACACACACCGACTCAACCCTCACCGTGCACATACACACCGACTCAACCCTCACCGCACACACACACACCGACTCAACCCTCACCGCACACACACACACCGACTCAACCCTCACCGCACACACACACACCGACTCAACCCTCACCTCGCACACCCACACCGACTCAACCCTCACCGCGCACACCCACACCGACTCAACCCTCACCGCACACACACACACACCGACTCAACCCTCACCGTGCACACACACACCGACTCAACCCTCACCGTGCACATCCACAGCGACTCAACCCTCACCGCACACACCCACACCGACTCAACCCTCACCACGTGCACCCAGACCGACTCATCCCTCACCGCACACACCCACACCGACTCAACCCTCACCACGCGCACCCACACCGACTCGACCCTCACCGCACACACACACCCCGACTCGACCCTCACCGCACACACACACCGACTCAACCCTCACCGCGCACACACACACCGACTCGACCCTCACCGCGCACACACACCCCGACTTGACCCTCACCGCACACACCCCAACTCGACCCTCACCGACTCAACCCTCACCGCGCGCACACACACCGACTCAACCCTCACCGCACACACACACACCGACTCAACCCTCACCGCACGCACACACACCGACTCAACCCTCACCGCACGCACACACCGACTCAACCCTCACCGCGCGCACACACACCGACTCAACCCTCACCGCGCGCACACACACCGACTCAACCCTCACCGCACACACACACACCGACTCAACCCTCACCGCACGCACACACACCGACTCAACCCTCACCGCACGCACACACCGACTCAACCCTCACCGCGCGCACACACACCGACTCAACCCTCACCGCGCGCACACCCACACCGACTCAACCCTCACCGCACACACACACACCGACTCGACCCTCACCGCGCGCACACACACCGACTCGACCCGCACCGCGCGCACACACACCGACTCAACCCTCACCGCACACACACACACCGACTCAACCCTCACCGCACACACACACACCGACTCAACCCTCACCGCACACACACACACCGACTCAACCCTCACCTCGCACACCCACACCGACTCAACCCTCACCGCGCACACCCACACCGACTCAACCCTCACCGCACACACACACACACCGACTCAACCCTCACCGTGCACACACACACCGACTCAACCCTCACCGTGCACATCCACAGCGACTCAACCCTCACCGCGCACACCCACACCGACTCAACCCTCACCGCACACACACACACCGACTCAACCCTCACCGTGCACATACACACCGACTCAACCCTCACCGCACACACACACACCGACTCAACCCTCACCGCACACACACACACCGACTCAACCCTCACCGCACACACACACACCGACTCAACCCTCACCTCGCACACCCACACCGACTCAACCCTCACCGCGCACACCCACACCGACTCAACCCTCACCGCACACACACACACACCGACTCAACCCTCACCGTGCACACACACACCGACTCAACCCTCACCGTGCACATCCACAGCGACTCAACCCTCACCGCACACACCCACACCGACTCAACCCTCACCACGTGCACCCAGACCGACTCATCCCTCACCGCACACACCCACACCGACTCAACCCTCACCACGTGCACCCACACCGACTCGACCCTCACCGCACACACACACCCCGACTCGACCCTCACCGCACACACACACCGACTCAACCCTCACCGCGCACACACACACCGACTCGACCCTCACCGCGCACACACACCCCGACTTGACCCTCACCGCACACACACACACCGACTCAACCCTCACCGCACGCACACACACCGACTCAACCCTCACCGCACGCACACACACCGACTCAACCCTCACCGCACGCACACACCGACTCAACCCTCACCGCGCGCACACACACCGACTCAACCCTCACCGCGCGCACACACACCGACTCAACCCTCACCGCACACACACACACCGACTCAACCCTCACCGCACGCACACACACCGACTCAACCCTCACCGCACGCACACACCGACTCAACCCTCACCGCGCGCACACACACCGACTCAACCCTCACCGCGCGCACACACACCGACTCAACCCTCACCGCACACACACACACCGACTCGACCCTCACCGCGCGCACACACACCGACTCGACCCGCACCGCGCGCACACACACCGACTCGACCCTCACCGCACACACACACACCGACTCAACCCTCACCGCACACACACACACCGACTCAACCCTCACCGCACACACACACACCGACTCAACCCTCACCGCACACACACACCGACTCAACCCTCACCGCACACACACACACCGACTCGACCCTCACCGCACACACACACACCGACTCGACCCTCACCACACACACACACCGACTCAACCCTCACCACACACACACACCGACTCAACCCTCACCGCACACACACACCGACTCAACCCTCACCGCGCACACACACACCGACTCAACCCTCACCGCGCGCACACCCACACCGACTCAACCCTCACCGCGCGCACACACACACCGACTCAACCCTCACCGCGCGCACACCCACACCGACTCAACCCTCACCGCGCGCACACACACCGACTCAACCCTCACCGCACACACACACACCGACTCAACCCTCACCGCACACACACACACCGACTCAACCCTCACCGCACACACACACACCGACTCGACCCTCACCGCGCACACACACACCGGCTCGACCCTCACCGCGCGCACACACCCCAACTCGACCCTCACCGCGCACACACACCGACTCGACCCTCACCGCACACACACACACCGACTCAACCCTCACCGCACACACACACACACCGACTCGACCCTCACCGCGCACACACACCGACTCAACCCTCACCGCACACACACACACACCGACTCAACCCTCACCGCGCACACACACCGACTCGACCCTCACCGCACACACACACACACCGACTCAACCCTCACCGCGCACACACACCGACATCAACCCTCACCGCACACACACACCGACTCAACCCTCACCGCGCACACACACACCGACTCAACCCTCACCGCGCGCACACCCACACCGACTCAACCCTCACCGCGCGCACACACACACTGACTCAACCCTCACCGCGCGCACACCCACACCGACTCAACCCTCACCGCGCGCACACACACCGACTCAACCCTCACCGCACACACACACCGACTCAACCCTCACCGCACACACACACACCGACTCAACCCTCACCGCACACACACACCGACTCAACCCTCACCGCACACACACACCGACTCAACCCTCACCGCACACACACACACCGACTCAACCCTCACCGCACACACACACCGACTCAACCCTCACCGCGCACACACACACCGACTCAACTCTCACCGCGCACACACACACCGACTCGAACCTCACCGCGCGCACACACACCGACTCAACTCTCACCGCACACACCGACTCGACCCTCACCGCGCACACACACACCGACTCGACCCTCACCGCGCGCACACACCCCAACTCGACCCTCACCGCGCACACACACACCGACTCAACCCTCACCGCACACACACACACCGACTCAACCCTCACCGCACACACACACACACACCGACTCGACCCTCACCGCGCACACACACCGACTCAACCCTCACCGCACACACACACACCGACTCAACCCTCACCGCGCACACACACCGACTCGACCCTCACCGCACACACACACACCGACTCAACCCTCACCGCGCACACACACCCCGACTCGACCCTCACCGCACACACACACCGACTCAACCCTCACCGCGCGCACACACACCGACACAACCCTCACCGCACACACACACCGACTCGACCCTCACCGCACACACACACCGACTCGACCCTCACCGCACACACACACCGACTCAACCCTCACCGCACACACACCGACTCAACCCTCACCGCACACACACACACCGACTCAACCCTCACCGCACACACACACACCGACTCAACCCTCACCGCGCACACACACACCGACTCAACCCTCACCGCACACACACACACCGACTCAACCCTCACCGCACACACACACACCGACTCAACCCTCACCGCACACATACACACCGACTCAACCCTCACCGCACACACACACACCGACTCAACCCTCACCGCACACACACACAGACTCAACCCTCACCGCACACACACACACCGACTCAACCCTCACCTCGCACACCCACACCGACTCAACCCTCACCGCGCACACCCACACCGACTCAACCCTCACCGCACACACACACACACCGACTCAACCCTCACCGTGCACACACACACCGACTCAACCCTCACCGTGCACATCCACAGCGACTCAACCCTCACCGCGCACACCCACACCGACTCAACCCTCACCGCACACACCCACACCGACTCAACCCTCACCGCGCACACCCACACCGACTCAACCCTCACCGCGCACACCCACACCGACTCAACCCTCACCGCACACACACACACACCGACTCAACCCTCACCGTGCACACACACACCGACTCAACCCTCACCGCACACACACACACCGACACAACCCTCACCACGTGCACCCACACCGACTCGACCCTCACCGCACACACACACCCCGACTCGACCCTCACCGCACACACACACCGACTCAACCCTCACCGCACACACACACCGACTCAACCCTCACCGCGCACACACACCGACTCGACCCTCACCGCACACACACACCGACTCGACCCTCACCGCGCACACACACCCCGACTTGACCCTCACCGCACACACCCCAACTCGACCCTCACCGACTCAACCCTCACCGCGCGCACACACACCGACTCAACCCTCACCGCACACACACACACCTACTCAACCCTCACCGCACGCACACACACCGACTTGACCCTCACCGCACACACCCCAACTCGACCCTCACCGACTCAACCCTCACCGCGCACACACACACCGACTCAACCCTCACCGCGCGCACACCCACACCGACTCAACCCTCACCGCGCGCACACACACCGACTCAACCCTCACCGCACACACACACACCGACTTGACCCTCACCGCACACACCCCAACTCGACCCTCACCGACTCAACCCTCACCGCGCGCACACACACCGACTTGACCCTCACCGCACACACCCCAACTCGACCCTCACCGACTCGACCCGCACCGCGCGCACACCCACACCGACTCAACCCTCACCGCGCGCACACACACCGACTCAACCCTCACCGCACACACACACACCGACTTGACCCTCACCGCACACACCCCAACTCGACCCTCACCGACTCAACCCTCACCGCGCGCACACACACCGACTCAACCCTCACCGCACACACACACACCGACTCAACCCTCACCGCACGCACACACACCGACTCAACCCTCACCGCACACACACACACACCGACTCAACCCTCACCGTGCACATCCACAGCGACTCAACCCTCACCGCGCACACCCACACCGACTCAACCCTCACCACGTGCACCCAGACCGACTCATCCCTCACCGCACACACCCACACCGACTCAACCCTCACCACGTGCACCCACACCGACTCGACCCTCACCGCACACACACACCCCGACTCGACCCTCACCGCACACACACACCCCGACTCAACCCTCACCGCGCACACACACACCGACTCGACCCTCACCGCGCACACACACCCCGACTTGACCCTCACCGCACACACCCCAACTCGACCCTCACCGACTCAACCCTCACCGCGCGCACACACCGACTCAACCCTCACCGCACACACACACACCGACTCAACCCTCACCGCACGCACACACACCGACTCAACCCTCACCGCACGCACACACCGACTCAACCCTCACCGCGCGCACACACACCGACTCAACCCTCACCGCACGCACACACCGACTCAACCCTCACCGCACACACACACACCGACTCAACCCTCACCGCGCGCACACACACCGACTCGACCCTCACCGCACACACACACACCGACTTGACCCTCACCGCACACACCCCAACTCGACCCTCACCGACTCAACCCTCACCGCGCGCACACACACCGACTCAACCCTCACCGCACACACACACACCGACTCAACCCTCACCGCACGCACACACACCGACTCAACCCTCACCGCACACACACACACACCGACTCAACCCTCACCGTGCACACACACACCGACTCAACCCTCACCGTGCACATCCACAGCGACTCAACCCTCACCGCGCACACCCACACCGACTCAACCCTCACCACGTGCACCCAGACCGACTCATCCCTCACCGCACACACCCACACCGACTCAACCCTCACCACGTGCACCCACACCGACTCGACCCTCACCGCACACACACACCCCGACTCAACCCTCACCGCGCACACACACACCGACTCGACCCTCACCGCGCACACACACCCCGACTTGACCCTCACCGCACACACCCCAACTCGACCCTCACCGACTCAACCCTCACCGCGCGCACACACACCGACTCAACCCTCACCGCACACACACACACCGACTCAACCCTCACCGCACGCACACACACCGACTCAACCCTCACCGCACGCACACACCGACTCAACCCTCACCGCGCGCACACACACCGACTCAACCCTCACCGCACGCACACACCGACTCAACCCTCACCGCACACACACACACCGACTCAACCCTCACCGCACGCACACACACCGACTCAACCCTCACCGCACGCACACACCGACTCAACCCTCACCGCGCGCACACACACCGACTCAACCCTCACCGCGCGCACACACACCGACTCAACCCTCACCGCACACACACACACCGACTCAACCCTCACCGCACACACACACACCGACTCGACCCTCACCGCGCGCACACACACCGACTCGACCCTCACCGCACACACACACACCGACTCGACCCTCACCGCACACACACACACCGACTCGACCCTCACCGCGCGCACACACACCGACTCGACCCTCACCGCGCGCACACACACCGACTCGACCCGCACCGCGCGCACACACACCGACTCGACCCGCACCGCGCGCACACACACCGACTCGACCCGCACCGCGCGCACACACACCGACTCAACCCTCACCGCACACACACACACCGACTCAACCCTCACCGCACACACACACACCGACTCAACCCTCACCGCACACACACACACCGACTCAACCCTCACCGCACACACACACACCGACTCAACCCTCACCGCACACACACACCGACTCAACCCTCACCGCACACACACACCGACTCAACCCTCACCGCACACACACACACCGACTCAACCCTCACCGCGCACACACACACACCGACTCGACCCTCACCGCACACACACACCGACTCAACCCTCACCGCGCACACACACACCGACTCAACCCTCACCGCGCGCACACCCACACCGACTCAACCCTCACCGCGCGCACACACACACCGACTCAACCCTCACCGCGCGCACACCCACACCGACTCAACCCTCACCGCGCGCACACACACCGACTCAACCCTCACCGCACACACACACACCGACTTGACCCTCACCGCACACACCCCAACTCGACCCTCACCGACTCAACCCTCACCGCGCACACACACACCGACTCAACCCTCACCGCACACACACACACCGACTCAACCCTCACCGCACGCACACACACCGACTCAACCCTCACCGCACACACACACACACCGACTCAACCCTCACCGTGCACACACACACCGACTCAACCCTCACCGTGCACATCCACAGCGACTCAACTCTCACCGCGCACACCCACACCGACTCAACCCTCACCACGTGCACCCAGACCGACTCATCCCTCACCGCACACACCCACACCGACTCAACCCTCACCACGTGCACCCACACCGACTCGACCCTCACCGCACACACACACCCCGACTCGACCCTCACCGCACACACACACCCCGACTCAACCCTCACCGCGCACACACACACCGACTCGACCCTCACCGCGCACACACACCCCGACTTGACCCTCACCGCACACACCCCAACTCGACCCTCACCGACTCAACCCTCACCGCGCGCACACACACCGACTCAACCCTCACCGCACACACACACACCGACTCAACCCTCACCGCACGCACACACACCGACTCAACCCTCACCGCACGCACACACCGACTCAACCCTCACCGCGCGCACACACACCGACTCAACCCTCACCGCACGCACACACCGACTCAACCCTCACCGCACACACACACACCGACTCAACCCTCACCGCACGCACACACACCGACTCAACCCTCACCGCACGCACACACCGACTCAACCCTCACCGCGCGCACACACACCGACTCAACCCTCACCGCGCGCACACACACCGACTCAACCCTCACCGCACACACACACACCGACTCAACCCTCACCGCACACACACACACCGACTCAACCCTCACCGCACGCACACACACCGACTCGACCCTCACCGCGCGCACACACACCGACTCGACCCTCACCGCACACACACACACCGACTCGACCCTCACCGCACACACACACACCGACTCGACCCTCACCGCGCGCACACACACCGACTCGACCCGCACCGCGCGCACACACACCGACTCGACCCGCACCGCGCGCACACACACCGACTCGACCCGCACCGCGCGCACACACACCGACTCGACCCGCACCGCGCGCACACACACCGACTCAACCCTCACCGCACACACACACACCGACTCAACCCTCACCGCACACACACACACCGACTCAACCCTCACCGCACACACACACACCGACTCAACCCTCACCGCACACACACACACCGCCTCAACCCTCACCGCACACACACACCGACTCAACCCTCACCGCACACACACACCGACTCAACCCTCACCGCACACACACACACCGACTCAACCCTCACCGCACACACACACACACCGACTCGACCCTCACCACACACACACACCGACTCAACCCTCACCACACACACACACACCGACTCAACCCTCACCGCACACACACACCGACTCAACCCTCACCGCGCACACACACACCGACTCAACCCTCACCGCGCGCACACCCACACCGACTCAACCCTCACCGCGCGCACACACACACCGACTCAACCCTCACCGCGCGCACACCCACACCGACTCAACCCTCACCGCGCGCACACACACCGACTCAACCCTCACCGCACACACACACACCGACTCAACCCTCACCGCACACACACACACCGACTCAACCCTCACCGCACACACACACACCGA
Organism: Chiloscyllium plagiosum; assembly: GCF_037043375.1. Classification (NCBI taxonomy): domain Eukaryota; kingdom Metazoa; phylum Chordata; class Chondrichthyes; order Orectolobiformes; family Hemiscylliidae; genus Chiloscyllium; species Chiloscyllium plagiosum. The sequence continues at coordinate 54,185,277 of NW_028270188.1, forward strand.
CTCGACCCTCACCGCGCACACACACACCGACTCGACCCTCACCGCGCGCACACACCCCAACTCGACCCTCACCGCGCACACACACACCGACTCAACCCTCACCGCACACACACACACCGACTCGACCCTCACCGCGCACACACACCGACTCAACCCTCACCGCACACACACACACACCGACTCAACCCTCACCGCGCACACACACCGACTCGACCCTCACCGCACACACACACACACCGACTCAACCCTCACCGCGCACACACACACCGACTCAACCCTCACCGCACACACCCACACCGACTCAACCCTCACCGCACGCACCCACACCGACTCAACCCTCACCACGTGCACCCAGACCGACTCATCCCTCACCGCACACACCCACACCGACTCGACCCTCACCACGTGCACCCACACCGACTCGACCCTCACCGCGCACACACACCCCGACTTGACCCTCACCGCACACACCCCAACTCGACCCTCACCGACTCAACCCTCACCGCGCGCACACACACCGACTCAACCCTCACCGCACACACACACACCGACTCAACCCTCACCGCACGCACACACACCGACTCAACCCTCACCGCACGCACACACACCGACTCAACCCTCACCGCACGCACACACACCGACTCAACCCTCACCGCACACACACCGACTCAACCCTCACCGCGCACACACACCGACTCAACCCTCACCGCGCGCACACACCGACTCAACCCTCACCGCGCGCACACACACCGACTCAACCCTCACCGCACTCACACACACCGACTCAACCCTCACCGCGCGCACACACACCGACTCGACCCTCACCGCGCGCACACACACCGACTCGACCCTCACCGCACACACACACACCGACTCGACCCTCACCGCACACACACACACCGACTCGACCCTCACAGCACGCACACACACCGACTCGACCCTCACAGCACACACACACACCGACTCGACCCTCACCGCACACACACAGACTCGACCCTCACCGCACACACACACACACCGACTCGACCCTCACCACACACACACACCGACTCAACCCTCACCGCACACACACACCGACTCAACCCTCACCGCACACACACACCGACTCAACCCTCACCGCGCACACACACACCGACTCAACCCTCACCGCACACACACACACCGACTCGACCCTCACCGCACACACACACACCGACTCGACCCTCACAGCACGCACACACACCGACTCGACCCTCACAGCACGCACACACACCGACTCGACCCTCACAGCACGCACACACACCGACTCGACCCTCACAGCACACACACACACCGACTCGACCCTCACCGCACACACACCGACTCGACCCTCACAGCACACACACACACCGACTCGACCCTCACCGCACACACACCGACTCAACCCTCACCGCACACACACACCGACTCAACCCTCACCGCACACACACACCGACTCAACCCTCACCGCGCACACACACACCGACTCAACCCTCACCGCGCGCACACCCACACCGACTCAACCCTCACCGCGCGCGCACACACACCGACTCAACCCTCACCGCGCGCACACCCACACCGACTCAACCCTCACCGTGCGCACACACACCGACTCAACCCTCACCGCACACACACACACCGACTCAACCCTCACCGCGCGCACACACAACGACTCAACTCTCACCGCACACACCGACTCGACCCTCACCGCACACACACACACCGACTCGACCCTCACAGCACGCACACACACCGACTCGACCCTCACAGCACACACACACACCGACTCGACCCTCACCGCACACACACAGACTCGACCCTCACCGCACACACACACACACCGACTCGACCCTCACCACACACACACACCGACTCAACCCTCACCGCACACACACACCGACTCAACCCTCACCGCACACACACACCGACTCAACCCTCACCGCGCACACACACACCGACTCAACCCTCACCGCACACACACACACCGACTCGACCCTCACCGCACACACACACACCGACTCGACCCTCACAGCACGCACACACACCGACTCGACCCTCACAGCACACACACACACCGACTCGACCCTCACCGCACACACACAGACTCGACCCTCACCGCACACACACACACACCGACTCGACCCTCACCACACACACACACCGACTCAACCCTCACCGCACACACACACCGACTCAACCCTCACCGCACACACACACCGACTCAACCCTCACCGCGCACACACACACCGACTCAACCCTCACCGCGCGCACACCCACACCGACTCAACCCTCACCGCGCGCGCACACACACCGACTCAACCCTCACCGCGCGCACACCCACACCGACTCAACCCTCACCGTGCGCACACACACCGACTCAACCCTCACCGCACACACACACACCGACTCAACCCTCACCGCGCGCACACACAACGACTCAACTCTCACCGCACACACCGACTCGACCCTCACCGCACACACACACACCGACTCGACCCTCACCGCGCACACACACACCGACTCGACCCTCACCGCGCGCACACACCCCAACTCGACCCTCACCGCACACACACACACCGACTCGACCCTCACCGCACACACACACACCGACTCGACCCTCACCGCACACACACACACCGACTCGACCCTCACCGCACACACACAGACTCGACCCTCACCGCACACACACACACACCGACTCGACCCTCACCGCGCACACACACCGACTCAACCCTCACCGCACACACACACACACCGACTCAACCCTCACCGCGCACACACACCCCGACTCGACCCTCACCGCACACACACACACCCCGACTCGACCCTCACCGCACACACACACCGACTCAACCCTCACCGCGCGCACACACCGACTCAACCCTCACCGCGCACACACACCGACTCGACCCTCACCGCGCACACACACCGACACATCCCTCACCGCGCACACACACCGACTCAACCCTCACCGCGCACACACACCGACTCAACCCTCACCGCGCACACACACCGACTCAACCCTCACCGCGCACACACACCGACTCAACCCTCACCGCGCACACACACCGACTCAACCCTCACCGCGCACACACACCGACTCAACCCTCACCGCGCACACACACCGACTCAACCCTCACCGCGCACACACACCGACTCAACCCTCACCGCGCACACACACCGACTCAACCCTCACCGCGCACACACACCGACTCAACCCTCACCGCGCACACACACCGACTCAACCCTCACCGCGCACACACACCGACTCAACCCTCACCGCACACACACACCGACTCAACCCTCACCGCACACACACCGACTCAACCCTCACCGCACACACACACCGACTCAAACCTCACCGCACACACACACACCGACTCAACCCTCACCGCACACACACACACCGACTCAACCCTCACCGCACACACACACCGACTCGACCCTCACCGCGCACACACACCCCCACTTGACCCTCACCGCACACACCCCAACTCGACCCTCACCGCACACACACACCGACTCAACCCTCACCGCACACACACACACACCGACTCGACCCTCACCACACACACACACCGACTCAACCCTCACCACACACACACACACCGACTCAACCCTCACCGCACACACACACCGACTCAACCCTCACCGCGCACACACACACCGACTCAACCCTCACCGCGCGCACACCCACACCGACTCAACCCTCACCGCGCGCACACACACACCGACTCAACCCTCACCGCGCGCACACCCACACCGACTCAACCCTCACCGCGCGCACACACACCGACTAAACCCTCACCGCACACACACACACCGACTCAACCCTCACCGCACACACACACACCGACTCAACCCTCACCGCACACACACACACCGACTCGACCCTCACCGCGCACACACACACCGACTCATCCCTCACCGCACACACCCACACCGACTCGACCCTCACCACGTGCACCCACACCGACTCAACCCTCACCGCGCACACACACCCCGACTTGACCCTCACCGCACACACCCCAACTCGACCCTCACCGACTCAACCCTCACCGCGCGCACACACACCGACTCAACCCTCACCGCACACACACACACCGACTCAACCCTCACCGCACGCACACACACCGACTCAACCCTCACCGCACGCACACACACCGACTCTACCCTCACCGCACACACACCGACTCAACCCTCACCGCGCACACACACCGACTCAACCCTCACCGCGCGCACACACCGACTCAACCCTCACCGCGCGCACACACACCGACTCGACCCTCACCGCACACACACACACCGACTCGACCCTCACCGCACACACACACACCGACTCGACCCTCACAGCACGCACACACACCGACTCGACCCTCACAGCACACACACACACCGACTCGACCCTCACCGCACACACACAGACTCGACCCTCACCGCACACACACACACACCGACTCGACCCTCACCACACACACACACCGACTCAACCCTCACCGCACACACACACCGACTCAACCCTCACCGCACACACACACCGACTCAACCCTCACCGCGCACACACACACCGACTCAACCCTCACCGCGCGCACACCCACACCGACTCAACCCTCACCGCGCGCACACACACACCGACTCAACCCTCACCGCGCGCACACCCACACCGACTCAACCCTCACCGCGCGCACACACACCGACTCAACCCTCACCGCACACACACACACCGACTCAACCCTCACCGCACACACACACACCGACTCAACCCTCACCGCACACACACACCGACTCGAACCTCACCGCGCGCACACACAACGACTCAACTCTCACCGCACACACCGACTCGACCCTCACCGCACACACACACACCGACTCGACCCTCACCGCGCACACACACACCGACTCGACCCTCACCGCGCGCACACACCCCAACTCGACCCTCACCGCACACACCCCAACTCGACCCTCACCGCACACACACACCGACTCAACCCTCACCGCACACACACACACACCGACTCGACCCTCACCACACACACACACCGACTCAACCCTCACCACACACACACACACCGACTCAACCCTCACCGCACACACACACCGACTCAACCCTCACCGCGCACACACACACCGACTCAACCCTCACCGCGCGCACACCCACACCGACTCAACCCTCACCGCGCGCACACACACACCGACTCAACCCTCACCGCGCGCACACCCACACCGACTCAACCCTCACCGCGCGCACACACACCGACTCAACCCTCACCGCACACACACACACCGACTCAACCCTCACCGCACACACACACACCGACTCAACCCTCACCGCACACACACACACCGACTCGACCCTCACCGCGCACACACACACCGACTCGACCCTCACCGCGCGCACACACCCCAACTCGACCCTCACCGCGCACACACACACCGACTCAACCCTCACCGCACACACACACACCGACTCGACCCTCACCGCGCACACACACCGACTCAACCCTCACCGCACACACACACACACCGACTCAACCCTCACCGCGCACACACACCGACTCGACCCTCACCGCACACACACACACACCGACTCAACCCTCACCGCGCACACACACCGACTCGACCCTCACCGCACACACACACACACCGACTCAACCCTCACCGCGCACACACACACCGACTCAACCCTCACCGCACACACCCACACCGACTCAACCCTCACCGCACGCACCCACACCGACTCAACCCTCACCACGTGCACCCAGACCGACTCATCCCTCACCGCACACACCCACACCGACTCGACCCTCACCACGTGCACCCACACCGACTCGACCCTCACCGCGCACACACACCCCGACTTGACCCTCACCGCACACACCCCAACTCGACCCTCACCGACTCAACCCTCACCGCGCGCACACACACCGACTCAACCCTCACCGCACACACACACACCGACTCAACCCTCACCGCACGCACACACACCGACTCAACCCTCACCGCACGCACACACACCGACTCTACCCTCACCGCACACACACCGACTCAACCCTCACCGCGCACACACACCGACTCAACCCTCACCGCGCGCACACACCGACTCAACCCTCACCGCGCGCACACACACCGACTCGACCCTCACCGCACACACACACACCGACTCGACCCTCACCGCACACACACACACCGACTCGACCCTCACAGCACGCACACACACCGACTCGACCCTCACAGCACACACACACACCGACTCGACCCTCACCGCACACACACAGACTCGACCCTCACCGCACACACACACACACCGACTCGACCCTCACCACACACACACACCGACTCAACCCTCACCGCACACACACACCGACTCAACCCTCACCGCACACACACACCGACTCAACCCTCACCGCGCACACACACACCGACTCAACCCTCACCGCGCGCACACCCACACCGACTCAACCCTCACCGCGCGCACACACACACCGACTCAACCCTCACCGCGCGCACACCCACACCGACTCAACCCTCACCGCGCGCACACACACCGACTCAACCCTCACCGCACACACACACACCGACTCAACCCTCACCGCACACACACACACCGACTCAACCCTCACCGCACACACACACCGACTCGAACCTCACCGCGCGCACACACAACGACTCAACTCTCACCGCACACACCGACTCGACCCTCACCGCACACACACACACCGACTCGACCCTCACCGCGCACACACACACCGACTCGACCCTCACCGCGCGCACACACCCCAACTCGACCCTCACCGCACACACACACACCGACTCAACCCTCACCGCGCGCACACCCACACCGACTCAACCCTCACCGCGCGCACACCCACACCGACTCAACCCTCACCGCGCGCACACCCACACCGACTCAACCCTCACCGCGCGCACACACACCGACTCAACCCTCACCGCACACACACACACCGACTCAACCCTCACCGCACACACACACACCGACTCAACCCTCACCGCACACACACACACCGACTCAACCCTCACCGCACACACACACCGACTCGAACCTCACCGCGCGCACACACAACGACTCAACTCTCACCGCACACACCGACTCGACCCTCACCGCACACACACACACCGACTCGACCCTCACCGCGCGCACACACACCGACTCGACCCTCACCGCGCGCACACACACCGACTCGACCCTCACCGCACACACACAGACTCGACCCTCACCGCACACACACACACACCGACTCGACCCTCACCGCGCACACACACCGACTCAACCCTCACCGCACACACACACACACCGACTCGACCCTCACCGCGCGCACACACCCCGACTCGACCCTCACCGCACACACACACACCCCGACTCGACCCTCACCGCACACACACACCGACTCGACCCTCACCGCGCGCACACACCGACTCGACCCTCACCGCGCGCACACACCGACTCGACCCTCACCGCGCACACACACCGACACATCCCTCACTGCGCACACACACCGACTCAACCCTCACCGCGCACACACACCGACTCAACCCTCACCGCGCACACACACCGACTCAACCCTCACCGCGCACACACACCGACTCAACCCTCACCGCGCACACACACCGACTCAACCCTCACCGCGCACACACACCGACTCAACCCTCACCGCGCACACACACCGACTCAACCCTCACCGCGCACACCCACACCGACTCAACCCTCACCGCGCACACACACCGACTCAACCCTCACCGCGCACACACACCGACTCAACCCTCACCGCGCACACACACCGACTCAACCCTCACCGCGCACACACACCGACTCAACCCTCACCGCGCACACACACCGACTCAACCCTCACCGCGCACACACACCGACTCAACCCTCACCGCGCACACACACCGACTCAACCCTCACCGCGCACACACACCGACTCAACCCTCACCGCGCACACACACCGACTCAACCCTCACCGCGCACACACACCGACTCAACCCTCACCGCGCACACACACCGACTCAACCCTCACCGCGCACACACACCGACTCAACCCTCACCGCGCACACACACCGACTCAACCCTCACCGCGCACACACACCGACTCAACCCTCACCGCGCACACACACCGACTCAACCCTCACCGCGCACACACACCGACTCAACCCTCACCGCGCACACACACCGACTCAACCCTCACCGCGCACACACACCGACTCAACCCTCACCGCGCACACACACCGACTCAACCCTCACCGCGCACACACACCGACTCAACCCTCACCGCGCACACACACCGACTCAACCCTCACCGCGCACACACACCGACTCAACCCTCACCGCGCACACACACCGACTCAACCCTCACCGCACACACCGACTCAACCCTCACCGCACACACACACACCGACTCAACCCTCACCGCACACACACACCGACTCAACACTCACCGCACACACACACCGACTCAACCCTCACCGCACACACACCGACTCGACCCTCACCGCGCACACACACCGACTCAACTCTCACCGCGCACACACACCGACTCAACCCTCACCGCACACACCCACACCGACTCAACCCTCACCGCACACACACACCGACTCAACCCTCACCGCACACACACCGACTCAACTCTCACCGCACACACACCGACTCGACCCTCACCGCACACACACACACCGACTCAACCCTCACCGCACACACACACACCGACTCAACTCTCACCGCACACACACCGACTCGACTCTCTCCGCACACACACACACCGACTCGACCCTCACCGCACACACACCGACTCGACCCTCACCGCACACACACACCGACTCAACTCTCACCGCACACACACACCGACTCAACCCTCACCGCACACACACACCGACTCAACCCTCACCGCACACACACACCGACTCAACTCTCACCGCACACACACACCGACTCAACCCTCACCGCACACACACACCGACTCAACTCTCACCGCACACACACACCGACTCAACCCTCACCGCCTCAACCCTCACCGCGCACACACACCGACTCGACTCTCACCGCACACACACACCGACTCAACCCTCACCGCGCACACACACACCGACTCAACTCTCACCGCACACACCGACTCGACCCTCACCGCGCACACACACCGACTCAACCCTCACCGCGCACACACACCGACTCAACCCTCACCGCACACACACCGACTCAACCCTCACCGCGCACACACACCGACTCAACCCTCACCGCGCACACACACCGACTCAACCCTCACCGCGCACACACACCGACTCAACTCTCACCGCGCACACACACCGACTCAACTCTCACCGCGCACACACACCGACTCAACTCTCACCGCACACACACACCGACTCAACCCTCACCGCACACACACACCGACTCAACCCTCACCGACTCGACTCTCACCGCACACACACACCGACTCGACCCTCACCGCGCGCACACACCGACTCGACCCTCACCGCGCGCACACACCGACTCGACCCTCACCGCGCGCACACACCGACTCGACCCTCACCGCGCGCACACACCGACTCGACCCTCACCGCGCGCACACACCGACTCGACCCTCACCGCGCGCACACACCGACTCGACCCTCACCGCGCGCACACACCGACTCGACCCTCACCGCGCGCACACACCGACTCAACCCTCACCGCACACACACACCGACTCAACTCTCACCGCACACACACACCGACTCAACCCTCACCGCCTCAACCCTCACCGCGCACACACACCGACTCGACTCTCACCGCACACACACACCGACTCAACCCTCACCGCGCACACACACACCGACTCAACTCTCACCGCACACACCGACTCGACCCTCACCGCGCACACACACCGACTCGACCCTCACCGCGCACACACACCGACTCAACCCTCACCGCGCACACACACCGACTCAACCCTCACCGCGCACACACACCGACTCAACCCTCACCGCGCACACACACCGACTCAACCCTCACCGCGCACACACACCGACTCAACTCTCACCGCGCACACACACCGACTCAACTCTCACCGACTCGACTCTCACCGCACGCACACACCGACTCGACCCTCACCGCGCGCACACACCGACTCGACCCTCACCGCGCGCACACACCGACTCGACCCTCACCGCGCGCACACACCGACTCGACCCTCACCGCGCGCACACACCGACTCGACCCTCACCGCGCGCACACACCGACTCGACCCTCACCGCGCGCACACACCGACTCGACCCTCACCGCGCGCACACACCGACTCGACCCTCACCGCGCGCACACACCGACTCGACCCTCACCGCGCGCACACACCGACTCGACCCTCACCGCGCGCACACACCGACTCGACCCTCACCGCGCGCACACACCGACTCGACCCTCACCGCGCGCACACACCGACTCGACCCTCACCGCGCGCACACACCGACTCGACCCTCACCGCGCGCACACACCGACTCGACCCTCACCGCGCGCACACACCGACTCGACCCTCACCGCGCGCACACACCGACTCGACCCTCACCGCGCGCACACACCGACTCGACCCTCACCGCACGCACACACCGACCCGACCCTCACCGCACACACACACCGACCCGACCCTCACCGCACACACACACCGACTCAACTCTCACCGCACACACACACCGACTCAACCCTCACTGCCTCAACCCTCACCGCGCACACACACCGACTCAACCCTCACCGCGCACACACACACCGACTCAACTCTCACCGCACACACCGACTCGACCCTCACCGCGCACACACACCGACTCAACCCTCACCGCGCACACACACCGACTCAACCCTCACCGCGCGCACACACCGACTCAACCCTCACCGCGCGCACACACCGACTCAACCCTCACCGCGCGCACACACCGACTCAACCCTCACCGCGCACACACACCGACTCAACCCTCACCGCGCACACACACCGACTCAACTCTCACCGCACACACACACCGACTCAACCCTCACCGCACACACACACCGACTCAACCCTCACCGCGCACACACACCGACTCAACTCTCACCGCACACACACACACCGACTCGACCCTCACCGCGCGCACACACCGACTCGACCCTCACCGCGCGCACACACCGACTCGACCCTCACCGCGCGCACACACCGACTCGACCCTCACCGCGCACACACCGACTCGACCCTCACCGCGCGCGCACACACCGACGCGACGCTCAACCCCCACCACACAGACTCAACCCTCACCACACACCGACTCAACCCTCACCACACACCGACTCAACCCTCACCACACACCGACTCAACCCTCACCACACACCGACTCAACCCTCACCACACACCGACTCAACCCTCACCACACACCGACTCAACCCTCACCACACACCGACTCAACCCTCACCACACACCGACTCAACCCTCACCACACACCGACTCAACCCTCACCACACACCGACTCAACCCTCACCACACACCGACTCAACCCTCACCACACACCGACTCAACCCTCACCACACACCGACTCAACCCTCACCACACACCGACTCAACCCTCACCACACACCGACTCAACCCTCACCACACACCGACTCAACCCTCACCACACACCGACTCAACCCTCACCACACACCGACTCAACCCTCACCACACACCGACTCAACCCTCACCACACACCGACTCAACCCTCACCACACACCGACTCAACCCTCACCACACACCGACTCAACCCTCACCACACACCGACTCAACCCTCACCACACACCGACTCAACCCTCACCACACACCGACTCAACCCTCACCACACACCGACTCAACCCTCACCACACACCGACTCAACCCTCACCACACACCGACTCAACCCTCACCACACACCGACTCAACCCTCACCACACACCGACTCAACCCTCACCACACACCGACTCAACCCTCACCACACACCGACTCAACCCTCACCACACACCGACTCAACCCTCACCACACACCGACTCAACCCTCACCACACACCGACTCAACTCTCACCGCGCACACACACCGACTCTACCCTCACCGCGCACACACACCGACTCAACCCTCACCGCGCACACACACCGACTCAACCCTCACCGCGCACACACACCGACTCAACCCTCACCGCGCACACACACCGACTCAACCCTCACCGCGCACACACACCGACTCAACCCTCACCGCGCACACACACCGACTCAACCCTCACCGCGCACACACACCGACTCAACCCTCACCGCGCACACACACCGACTCAACCCTCACCGCGCACACACACCGACTCAACCCTCACCGCGCACACACACCGACTCAACCCTCACCGCACACACACACACCGACTCAACCCTCACCGCACACACACACACCGACTCAACCCTCACCGCACACACACACACCGACTCAACTCTCACCGCACCCACACACCGACTCAACCCTCACCACACACCGACTCAACCCTCACCACACACCGACTCAACCCTCACCACACACCGACTCAACCCTCACCACACACCGACTCAACCCTCACCACACACCGACTCAACCCTCACCACACACCGACTCAACCCTCACCACACACCGACTCAACCCTCACCACACACCGACTCAACCCTCACCACACACCGACTCAACCCTCACCACACACCGACTCAACCCTCACCACACACCGACTCAACCCTCACCACACACCGACTCAACCCTCACCACACACCGACTCAACCCTCACCACACACCGACTCAACCCTCACCACACACCGACTCAACCCTCACCACACACCGACTCAACCCTCACCACACACCGACTCAACTCTCACCGCACACCGACTCAACTCTCACCGCACACACACACCGACTCTACCCTCACCGCACGCACACACCGACTCTACCCTCACCGCGCGCACACACCGACTCTACCCTCACCGCGCGCACACACCGACTCTACCCTCACCGCGCGCACACACCGACTCTACCCTCACCGCGCGCACACACCGACTCTACCCTCACCGCACACACACACCGACTCGACCCTCACCGCACACACACACCGACTCGACCCTCACCGCACACACACACCGACTCAACTCTCACCGCGCACACACACCGACTCAACCCTCACCGCACACACCCACACCGACTCAACCCTCACCGCACACACCCACACCGACTCAACCCTCACCGCACACACACACCGACTCGACCCTCACCGCACACACACCGACTCGACCCTCACCGCGCACACCGACTCGACCCTCACCGCACACACACACACCGACTCAACCCTCACCGCACACACACACACCGACTCAACCCTCACCGCACACACACACACCGACTCAACCCTCACCGCACACACACACACCGACTCAACCCTCACCGCACACATCCACACCGACTCAACCCTCACCGCACACATCCACACCGACTCAACCCTCACCGCACACACACCGACTCGACCCTCACCGCGCACACACACCGACTCGACCCTCACCGCGCACACACACCGACTCGACCCTCACCGCGCACACACACCGACTCGACCCTCACCGCACACACACACCGACTCGACCCTCACCGCACACACACACCGACTCGACCCTCACCGCACACACACACCGACTCGACCCTCACCGCACACACACACCGACTCAACTCTCACCGCACACACACACCGACTCAACTCTCACCGCACACACACACCGACTCAACCCTCACCGCACACACACACACCGACTCAACCCTCACCGCGCACACACACCGACTCAACTCTCACCGCACACACACACCGACTCAACTCTCACCGCACACACACACCGACTCAACCCTCACCGCACACACACACCGACTCAACCCTCACCGCACACACACATCGACTCAACCCTCACCGCACACACACACACACCGACTCGACCCTCACCGCGCACACACACACCGACTCAACCCTCACCGCACACACACACACCGACTCAACCCTCACCACCTCAACCCTCACCGCACACACACACACCGACTCAACCCTCACCGCGCACACACACACCGACTCAACCCTCACCGCGCACTCACACCGACTCAACCCTCACCGCGCACACACACCGACTCAACCCTCACCGCGCGCACACACACCGACTCAACCCTCACCGCACACACACACCGACTCAACCCTCACCGCACACACACACCGACTCAACCCTCACCGCACACACACCGACTCAACCCTCACCGCGCACACACACACCGACTCAACCCTCACCGCACACACACACATCGACTCAACCCTCACCGCACACACACCGACTCAACTCTCACCGCACACACACACCGACTCAACTCTCACCGCACACACACACCGACTCAACCCTCACCGCACACACACACCGACTCAACCCTCACCGCACACACACATCGACTCAACCCTCACCGCACACACACATCGACTCAACCCTCACCGCACTCACACATCGACTCAACCCTCACCGCACACACACACACACCGACTCGACCCTCACCGCACACACACACACCGACTCAACCCTCACCACCTCAACCCTCACCGCACACACACACACCGACTCAACCCTCACCGCGCACACACACACCGACTCAACCCTCACCGCGCACACACACCGACTCAACCCTCACCGCGCACACACACCGACTCAACCCTCACCGCGCACACACACCGACTCAACCCTCACCGCGCGCACACACACCGACTCAACCCTCACCGCACACACACACCGACTCAACCCTCACCGCACACACACACCGACTCAACCCTCACCGCACACACACCGACTCAACCCTCACCGCGCACACACACACCGACTCAACCCTCACCGCACACACACACATCGACTCAACCCTCACCGCACACACACCGACTCAACCCTCACCGCACACACACCGACTCAACTCTCACCGCACACACACACCGACTCAACCCTCACCGCACACACACACCGACTCAACCCTCACCGCACACACACACCGACTCAACCCTCACCGCACACACACACCGACTCAACCCTCACCGCACACACACCGACTCAACCCTCACCGCGCACACACACCGACTCAACCCTCACCGCACACACACACCGACTCAACCCTCACCGCACACACACACCGACTCAACTCTCACCGCACACACACCGACTCAACCCTCACCGCACACACAACGACTCAACCCTCACCGCACACACACACCGACTCAACCCTCACCGCACACACACACCGACTCAACCCTCACCGCACACACACACCGACTCAAATCTCACCGCACACACACACCGACTCAACTCTCACCGCACACACACACCGACTCAACCCTCACCGCACACACACCGACTCAACCCTCACCGCACACACACACCGACTCGACCCTCACCGCACACACACCGACTCAACCCTCACCGCACACACACCGACTCAACCCTCACCGCACACACAACGACTCAACCCTCACCGCACACACACACCGACTCAACCCTCACCGCACACACACACCGACTCAACCCTCACCGCACACACACACCGACTCAACTCTCACCGCGCACACACACCGACTCAACCCTCACCGCACACACACACACCGACTCAACCCTCACCGCACACACACACCGACTCAACCCTCACCGCACACACACACCGACTCAACCCTCACCGCACACACACCGACTCAACTCTCACCGCACACACCGACTCGACCCTCACCGCACACACACACACCGACTCGACCCTCACCGCACACACACACACCGACTCAACCCTCACCGCACACACACACACCGACTCAACCCTCACCGCAGACACACACCGACTCAACCCTCACCGCACACACACACCGACTCAACCCTCACCGCACACACACCGACTCAACCCTCACCGCACACACACCGACTCAACCCTCACCGCACACACCGACTCAACCCTCACCGCACACACACACCGACTCAACCCTCACCGCACACACTCACCGACTCAACTCTCACCGCACACACACACCGACTCAACTCTCACCGCACACACACACCGACTCAACCCTCACCGCACACCGCCTCAACCCTCACCGCCTCAACCCTCACCGCCTCAACCCTCACCGCACACACACACACCGACTCAACCCTCACCGCACACACACACCGACTCAACCCTCACCGCGCACACACACCGACTCAACCCTCACCGCGCACACACACCGACTCAACCCTCACCGCGCACACACACCGACTCAACCCTCACCGCGCACACACACACCGACTCAACTCTCACTGCACACACCGACTCGACCCTCACCGCACACACACACCGACTCAACCCTCACCGCACACACACACCGACTCAACTCTCACCGTACACACACACCGACTCAACTCTCACCGTACACACACACCGACTCAACTCTCACCGTACACACACACCGACTCAACCCTCACCGCACACCGACTCAACCCTCACCGCCTCAACCCTCACCGCGCACACACACCGACTCAACTCTCACCGCACACACACACACCGACTCGACCCTCACCGCACACACACACACCGACTCGACCCTCACCGCGCACACACACCGACTCAACCCTCACCACACACCGACTCAACCCTCACCACACACCGACTCAACCCTCACCACACACCGACTCAACCCTCACCACACACCGACTCAACCCTCACCACACACCGACTCAACCCTCACCGCACACCGACTCAACCCTCACCGCACACACACACACCGACTCAACCCTCACCGCACACACACACACCGACTCAACCCTCACCGCACACACACACCGACTCAACCCTCACCGCACACACACACCGACTCAACCCTCACCGCAGACACACACCGACTCAACCCTCACCGCGCACACACACCGACTCAACCCTCACCGCACACACACACCGACTCAACTCTCACCGCACACACACACCGACTCAACTCTCACCGCACACACACCGACTCAACTCTCACCGCACACACACACACACACACCGACTCGACCCTCACCGCACACACACACCGACTCGACCCTCACCGCGCACACACACCGACTCAACCCTCACCGCGCACACACACCGACTCAACCCTCACCGCGCACACACACACCGACTCAACTCTCACCGCACACACCGACTCGACCCTCACCGCACACACACACCGACTCAACCCTCACCGCACACACACACCGACTCAACTCTCACCGTACACACACACCGACTCAACCCTCACCGCACACCGACTCAACCCTCACCGCCTCAACCCTCACCGCGCACACACACCGACTCAACTCTCACCGCACACACACACACCGACTCAACCCTCACCGCACACACACACCGACTCAACTCTCACCGCGCACACACACCGACTCAACCCTCACCGCACGCACACACACCGACTCGACCCTCACCGCGCACACACACCGACTCAACACTCACCGCGCACACACACCGACTCGACCCTCACCGCACCCACACCGACTCGACCCTCACCGCGCGCGCACACACCGACTCGACCCTCACCGCGCGCGCACACACCGACTCGACCCTCACCGCGCACACACACCGACTCAACCCTCACCGCGCACACACACCGACTCAACCCTCACCGCACACACACACCGACTCGACCCTCACCGCCTCAACCCTCACCGCGCACACACCGACTCAACCCTCACCGCGCACACACCGACTCAACCCTCACCGCGCACACACACCGACTCGACCCTCACCGCCTCAACCCTCACCGCACACACACCGACTCAACCCTCACCGCGCACACACCGACTCAACCCTCACCGCGCACACACACCGACTCGACCCTCACCGCCTCAACCCTCACCGCACACACACCGACTCAACCCTCACCGCACACACACACCGACTCGACCCTCACCGCACACACACCGACTCAACCCTCACCGCACACACACCGACTCAACCCTCACCGCGCGCACACACACCGACTCAACCCTCACCGCGCACACACCGACTCAACCCTCACCGCACACACACACCGACTCGACCCTCACCGCCTCAACCCTCACCGCACACACACACCGACTCGACCCTCACCGCACACACACACCGACTCGACCCTCACCGCCTCAACCCTCACCGCACACACACCGACTCGACCCTCACCGCACACACACCGACTCGACCCTCACCGCACACACACCGACTCGACCCTCACCGCACACACACCGACTCGACCCTCACCGCACACACACCGACTCGACCCTCACCGCACACACACCGACTCGACCCTCACCGCACACACACCGACTCGACCCTCACCGCACACACACACCGACTCGACCCTCACCGCACACACACACCGACTCGACCCTCACCGCACACACACACCGACTCGACCCTCACCGCACACACACACCGACTCGACCCTCACCGCCTCAACCCTCACCGCAGACACACCGACTCAACCATCACCGCACACACACCGACTCGACCCTCACCGCGCACACACACCGACTCGACCCTCACCGCGCACACACACCGACTCGACCCTCACCGCGCACACACACCGACTCGACCCTCACCGCGCACACACACCGACTCGACCCTCACCGCGCACACACACCGACTCGACCCTCACCGCGCACACACACCGACTCGACCCTCACCGCGCACACACACCGACTCGACCCTCACCGCGCACACACACCGACTCGACCCTCACCGCGCACACACACCGACTCGACCCTCACCGCACACACACACCGACTCGACCCTCACCGCCTCAACCCTCACCGCAGACACACCGACTCAACCATCACCGCACACACACCGACTCGACCCTCACCGCGCACACACACCGACTCGACCCTCACCGCGCACACACACCGACTCGACCCTCACCGCGCACACACACCGACTCGACCCTCACCGCACACACACACCGACTCGACCCTCACCGCACACACACACCGACTCGACCCTCACCGCACACACACACCGACTCGACCCTCACCGCACACACACACCGACTCAACCCTCACCGCACACACACACCGACTCAACCCTCACCGCACACACACACCGACTCAACCCTCACCGCACACACACACCGACTCAACCCTCAACGCACACACACACACACCGACTCAACCCTCACCGCGCACACACACCGACTCAACTCTCACCGCGCACACACACCGACTCAACCCTCACCGCGCACACACACCGACTCAACCCTCACCGCACACACACACCGACTCAACCCTCACCGCGCACACACACACACCGACTCAACCCTCACCGCACACACACACCGACTCAACCCTCACCGCACACACACATCGACTCAACCCTCACCGCACACACACACACCGACTCAACCCTCACCGCACACACACACCGACTCAACCCTCACCGCACACACACACACCGACTCAACCCTCACCGCACACACACACACCGACACAACCCTCACCGCACACACACACACCGACACAACCCTCACCGCACACACACACACCGACACAACCCTCACCGCACACACACACCGACTCAACCCTCACCGCACACACACACCGACTCACCCCTCACCGCACACACACACACCGACTCAACCCTCACCGCACACACACCGACTCAACCCTCACCGCACACACACCGACTCAACCCTCACCGCACACACACCGACTCAACCCTCACCGCACACACACCGACTCAACCCTCACCGCACACACACCGACTCAACCCTCACCGCACACACACCGACTCAACCCTCACCGCACACACACCGACTCAACTCTCACCGCACACACACACCGACTCAACCCTCACCGCACACACACACCGACTCGACCCTCACCGCACACACACACCGACTCGACCCTCACCGCGCACACACACACCGACTCAACCCTCACCGCACACACACACACCGACTCAACCCTCACCACGCACACACACCGACTCAACCCTCACCGCACACACACACCGACTCAACCCTCACCGCGCACACACACACCGACTCAACCCTCACCGCACACACACACCGACTCAACCCTCACCGCGCACACACACCGACTCAACCCTCACCGCGCACACACACCGACTCAACCCTCACCGCACACACACACACCGACTCAACCCTCACCGCGCACACACACACCGACTCAACCCTCACCGCACACACACACCGACTCAACCCTCACCGCACACACACACCGACTCAACCCTCACCGCACACACACACACCGACTCAACCCTCACCGCGCACACACACACCGACTCAACCCTCACCACGCACACACACACACCGACTCAACCCTCACCGCACACACACACCGACTCAACCCTCACCGCGCACACACACACCGACTCAACCCTCACCGCACACACACCGACTCAACTCTCACCGCACACACACACCACGACTCAACCCTCACCGCACACACACACCGACTCAACTCTCACCGCACACACACACCACGACTCAACTCTCACCGCACACACACACCGACTCAACCCTCACCGCACACACACACACCGACTCAACCCTCACCGCACACACACCGACTCAACCCTCACCGCACACACACACCGACTCAACCCTCACCGCACACACACCGACTCAACCCTCACCGCACACACACCGACTCAACCCTCACCGCACACACACACACCGACTCAACTCTCACCGCACACACACACACCGACTCAACTCTCACCGCACACACACACCGACTCAACTCACCACACACACACACCGACTCAACTCTCACCGCACACACACACCGACTCAACCCTCACCGCACACACACACACCGACTCGACCCTCACCGCACACACACACACCGACTCAACCCTCACCGCACACACACACCGACTCAACCCTCACCGCACACACACACCGACTCAACCCTCACCGCACACACACCCCGACTCAACCCTCACCGCACACACACACCGACTCAACCCTCACCGCACACACACACACCGACTCAACCCTCACCGCACACACACACCGACTCAACCCTCACCGCACACACACACCGACTCAACCCTCACCGCACACACACACCGACTCAACCCTCACCGCACACACACCGACTCAACCCTCACCGCACACACACACACCGACTCAACTCTCACCGCACACACACACACCGACTCAACTCTCACCGCACACACACCACGACTCAACCCTCACCGCGCACACACACCGACTCAACCCTCACCGCACACACACACACCCCACAACCCCGTAGCCCTCCGTTCCTTACCTCAGTGAGTGTGCCCTTGTGGCTCATCCCATCGTTCAAGTCACCTGCAGGAGACAGGAGGTGGGCGTGAGGCAAGCTCAATTTGTCTAGTGCCCGCCCCAACCCGCGCACTTATCTCCCATGCTGCTGGAGGGGACTGGCGGTAATGACAGGGACAGGGTTCGGGAGGGGTGAGCTGCTCCCAAAGGCCGCAGGATCGGGTTTGGGGGGGCCGGGGGGGGGTGTGGGGGGAGGCCAGATATCTGCAGAATGCCGCCCGGTCACCGTGTCTCGCTCCTCAGGCACGGGAGCGGACCGGAGAGTCCAAACAGCCCGGAAATCTCTCAAACACTGACCCGCGCGAGAAGGACAGCTCAGTTATTATAACCTCCACCAACGTCGCCCTCCCCCCGGAATGTCGGCCAAAGGGAACGAGGTCTAACAGTCAGGTTAGGGGTGGGGCTGCTAAAACGCTCTAGTCAGAGGGGAGCTGGGATACCGTGAGCAGGTCCAGGGCCCCGTATCCAAGAAATGATAGACCCAGAGACGGTTCAGTCGGCCGATCCCCGTGGGTCTGTCTTATGAGGGAGAGGGCGAGGAGGTTGGGCCTGGGGTTCAGGAGAATGAGAGATGACCTCAATGAAGATTCTCAGGGGTGGGGGGGGACATTGACAGAGGGGAGATGTTGTTTCCTCATCTGTGTGTGGGGGGGGGTGGGAGGTGAAGAGTCGAGGACTGGAGGAGGAGACGACATGTCAGAGTAAGATGAGGAAAAGCCAGGGAACTACAGACCGATGAGCCTGACATCAGTGTTGAAGGGAATCCTGAGGGACAGAATGTACATGTATTTGGAAAGGCAAGGACTGATTAGGGATAGTCAACATGGCTTTGTGTGTGGGAAATCATGTCTCACAAACTTGATTGAGTTTTTTGAGGAAGTAACAAAGAGGATTGATGAGGGCAGAGCGATAGATGTGATCTATATGGACTTCAGTAAGGCGTTCGACAAGGTTCCCCATGGGAGACTGGTTAGCAAGGTTAGATCTCATGGAATACAGGGAGAACCAGCCATTTGGATACAGAACTGGCTCAAAGGTAGAAGACAGAGGGTGGTGTGGAGGGTTGTTTTTCAGACTGGAGACCTGTGACCAATGGAGTGCCACAAGGATCGGTGCTGGGCCCTCTACTTTTTGTCATTTATATAAATGATTTGGATGGGAGCATAAGAGGTACAGTTAGTAAGTTTGCAGATGACACCAAACTTGTAGGTGTAGTGGACAGCGAAGAAGGTTACCTCAGATTGCAACAGGATCTGGACCAGATGGGCCAATGGGCTGAGGAGTGACAGATAAATGTGAGATGCTGTATTTTGGGAAAGCAAATCTTAGCAGGACTTATACACTTAATGGTAAGGTCCTGGGGAGTGTTTCTGAACAAAGAGACCTTGGAGTGCAGGTTCATAGCTCCTTGAAAGTGGAGTCACAGGTAGATAGGATAGTGAAGGCAGCGTTTGGTATGCTTTCCTTTATTGGTCAGAGTATTGAGTACAGGAGTTGGGAGGTCATGTTACGGCTGTACAGGACATTGGTTAGGCCTCTGTTGGAATATCGTGTGCAATTCTGGTCTCCTTCCTATCGGAAAGATGTTGTGAAAGTCAAAAGGGTTCAGAAAAGATTTACAAGGATGTTGGAGGGTTTGAGCTACAGGGAGAGGCTGAACAGGCTGGGGCTGTTTTCCCTGGAGCGTCGGAGGCTGAGGGGTGACCTTATAGAGGTTTATAAAACCATGAGGGGGCATGGATAGGGTAAATAGACAAGGTCTTTTCCCTGGGGTGGGGGAGTCCAGAACTCGAGGGTTAGGGTGAGAAGGGAAAGGGACCTGAGGGGCAACTTTTTCACACAGAGGGTGGTGCGTGTTTGGAATGAGCTGCCAGAGGAAGTGGTGGAGGCTGGTACAATGACAGCATTTAAAAGGCATCTGGATGGGGAAGTGAATAGGAAGGGTTTGGAGGGAATATGGGCCAAGTGCTGGCAAATGGGACGAGATTAATTAAGGATGTAGTGTCCTACGGCATAGAGACAGGCCCTTTTCCGTCCACGTTAACTCCACTTCCCTGCACTCGGCCCATATCCTCCTGAACCTTTCCTATCCAGGTACTTGCCCAAATGCCTTTTCAATGTCGTTAATGTACCCGCCTCAACCACTTCCGCGGGCAGCTCATTCCGTATGCGTACCACCCTCTGTGTAAAAAACGTTGCCCTTCAGACCCCCCCCCCTTTTTATTCTTTCCCCTCTAACCTTAAACTGACGCCCTCTCGTCCTTCACTCCCTAACCCTGAGGGGAGAAAGGCTGGGTGCCTTCCCCCTAATAACGCCTCTCCTGCTCTCATACATCTCGGTAAGATGCCCCCTCAGTCTCCTAGCCGGTCCAACCTCTCTCTCTTAATGGATCGAGTCCTCAGAAAATCCCTGCAAATTTCTTCTCTGCTCTTACCCGTTTAGTAACCCCCCTGCCCACAACATGGTGAGCAAAACTGCACGCAAAACACCGAGTGGGCACGGACCAGGTTGGATCAAAGGGTCTGTTTCTGTACGTCTCTCAATCTCACGTCTAGCACTTTAAAAATGTGCCCTCCCTCAACCCCTCCGCGTCTTGGAATCCCAACCCCCTGAGGAAAAGATGGCTCCCAGTGCCCCTCATCAGTCAAAAGCTGTGACGCTAGCAAAGCACAGCCGGTCAGGCAGTATCCGAGGGGCAGGCGAGTCAACCTTTCGGGTACAGGTGGCCGGGGCTCAGTGGTTAGCCCCACTGCCTCACGGCGACAAGGACCCGGCTTCGATTCCCCCCCTCGGGGAGACTGTCTGTGTGGAGTTTGCACGTCCCCCCCCCCCCACCGTGTCTGCATGGGTTTCCTGCGGGTGCTCCGGTTACCTCACACAGTCCAAAGATGTGCAGGTTAGGGTGGATTGGTCATGCTAAATTGTCCCGTAGTGCCCAGGGATGTGCAGGTTAGGGTGGATTGGTCATGCTAAATTGTCCCGTAGTGCCCAGGGATGTGCAGGTTAGGGTGGATTGGTCATGCTAAATTGTCCCGTAGTGCCCAGGGATGTGCAGGTTAGGGTGGATTGGCCATGCTAAATTGTCCCGTAGTGCCCAGGGATGTGCAGGTTAGGGTGGATTGGCCATGCTAAATTGTCCCGTAGTGCCCAGGGATGAGCAGGTTAGGGTGGATTGGCCATGCTAAATTGTCCCGTAGTGCCCAGGGATGAGCAGGTTAGGGTGGATTGGCCATGCTAAATTGTCCCATAGTGCCCAGGGATGTGCAGGTTAGGGTGGATTGGCCATGCTAAATTGTCACATAGTGCCCAGGGATGTGCAGGTTAGGTTGGATTGGCCATGCTAAATTGTCCCATAGTGCCCCAGGGATGTGCAGGTTAGGGTGGATTGGCCATGCTAAATTGTCCCGTAGTGCCCAGGGATGTGCAGGTTAGGATGGATTGGCCATGCTAAATTGTCCCGTAGTGCCCAGGGATGTGCAGGTTAGGGTGGATCGGCCATGCTAAATTGTCCCGTAGTGCCCAGGGATGTGCAGGTTAGGGTGGATTGGCCATGCTAAATTGTCCCGTAGTGCCCAGGGATGTGCAGGTTAGGATGGATTGGCCATGCTAAATTGTCCTGGATGTGCAGGGCTGGGGAAAGGGTTTGGGGTAGGATAATGTTTGGAGGGTTGGTGTGGACTTGTTGGGCCGAAGGGCCTGTTTCCACACTGTGGGGATCCCTTTGAGCTCTCCGACCAAGAGCTTATGCCCGAAACGTGGAAACGTCGTCTCTCTTCCACGGTCCTCCCTCGCTCTCGTTCGCCCCCCGCCATTTTAATCAACTTCCTCCTGGCCAGGGAGGGCGCCACCCTGTGGAGGGAGGTCACCGCTGCGACGGAGGAAATTTCCATTCGCGAATTGGATTGTCCGGCGCTCCCCACCCACGCCTCACCGTAGACCTTGCCGGCGATGGAACACTTGTTGAAGGTCATGACGTTCTGGGTGAGGGTCCCCGTCTTGTCCGAGAAAATGTACTCGATCTGCCCGAGCTCCTCGCTCAGGGTGGTGGTCCGCGCTTCAGCGGGGGTCTTCCGCCTCCCGCAGTACATCTTTCGGTCCCAGCTGATGAAGTAACTGTGGCCCAGGCGGATGACCTCCACGCTGCGTTGGTGAGGAAGGGGGGAGCAGGAGGGCCGGGGTGAAAGGTCACAGGTCAGCGGCCAAGTCAACAGCACTCCCCAGCCAACGACTGAACCCTGCTCTCTTCTCCCCCAAACACATCCCCTTCCCCGGGTCTGGGGGCAACATCACTTCCTTGGGGTCATCCTCTACTCTGTTAAAGCTCCCTCTACACTGTCCCCCCCATCCCAGGGACAGGGACAGCACGGGGTTAGATACAGAGTAAAGCTCCCTCTACACTGTCCCCCCCCATCCCAGGGACAGGGACAGCACGGGGTTAGATACAGAGCAAAGCTCCCTCTACACTGTCCCCCCCATCCCAGGTACAGGGACAGCACGGGGTTAGATACAGAGTAAAGCTCCCTCTACACTGTCCCCCCCCATCCCAGGGACAGGGACAGCACGGGGTTAGATACAGAGTAAAGCTCCCTCTACACTGTCCCCCCCCATCCCAGGTACAGGGACAGCACGGGATTAGATACAGAGCAAAACTCCCTATACACTGTCCCCACCCATCCCAGGGACAGGGACACCACGGGGTTAGATTCAGAGTAAAGCTCCCTCTACGCTTACCACCCCCCCGGACTCTGATATCAGCCTATCGCCGGAGCGTGTGTGAGGTCGCTCACCTGACGTAGAGCGAAATGGGCACCACGGTGTTGAGGATGATGATGTAGGACCAGAAGGAGAGGAAGCCGGAGAAGAAGCCACTGTTCACTCCCTGGGCCCACGGCAGGTAGATCTGGAAGCGGTGTCCGACTTGGTCCTCCCAGATGGAATTGCCGATAGCCAGGATGACCCCCATGCAGATCAGAAACCCGAAAATCTGGGGGGGGGGCCGGACAGACAAGAGAGGTTTCACTCCCACCCTGAGGACTGGGCCTGTATCCAGACCATCAACACAGGGCCTGGTGGTTTGATTTGGATCTGGAAGCCTCTCACAGCTGGAAGGGCCCCCTCGCACAGGGGGCTACATGACTCGGCAAACAGAAGACAAAAAGGCGCAGGGCCTACGTAGGGAAGGAGAAGGGTCCAGAATCCAACGGCTTTGATCTCAAAATTCACTCCACGGATCAAAATCCTGAGGCCTGCACTCCTCAATGAAGTTAGCGATCTGCAGGCCCCGACTTCATCACCAAACCTCCCAGACTTAAACATAACCGCCATCCACCACCTCCCAGACCTAAATCTAACCACAGTCCCCTCAGCCTAAATCTAATCACTGGCCCCAAGCCTAAATCTAACTGCCCGCCCCACTACCAGGCCTAAATTTAACCAGCACCACCCCCAGGCCTAAATCTAACCACAGTCAACCGCTCACCCCACCCCCTCCACCCCTGCCCAGGCCTAAATCTAACCACATACCCCGCCCAGGACTAAATCTAACAGCCACCACACCCCAGGCCTAAATCTAATCACTGTTCCCGATGTCAAAGGCTAACTCTGCAGGGGGGAGTGACATTACGTTTCTCGTGGCAACTCTAAATGCACCCAGTACCGAGGAAGGGAATAAACATTTACGTTTAAAACAACTCAGATTCTAGAGACCTCTCTGAGCCAGGCCCCAAACCAGGCGCCAGGTCTCAGCCCCCAGCCCAGTTGCTAGGCCTCAGGCCTCAGCCCAGTCGCCAGGCCTCAGGCCCCGACATGATGATTGGAAACCAGGAGTGAAAGCCCCTTTCAGATGCTGACCCTGAATTTGACCCCCCAGGCCTGTTAACTTGGGGCATTAGGCAGTAGCTCTCCCAGGAGACCAGTGGAACTCACCCACAGCACCAGAGTGTTCATCAACCGGTCAATACTGGTCCGCTTGAACTTGGATCTGCCACTGTTCTGCATCAGCTTTGTATCAGGACCTGTCAGCACAATCACAAGGAGCGGTCGGTGGGGGGGGGGGGGGCACAAGGAGTGGTTAGAACGGACACAAGGACCGGTCAGGAGCGGTCGGGGGGGACACAGGGAGCGGTCGGGGGGGACACAGGGAGCGGTCGGGGGGGACACACAAGGAGCGGTCGGGGGGGGACACACAAGGAGCGGTCGTGGGGGGGGGACACACAAGGAGCGGTCGTGGGGGGGGGACAAGGAGCGGTCGGGGGGGGGACACACAAGGAGCGGTCGGGGGGGGGACACACAAGGAGCGGTCATGGGGGGGGACACACAAGGAGCGGTCATGGGGGGGGGACACAAGGAGCGGTCGGGGGGGACACAGGGAGCGGTCGGGGGGGACACACAAGGAGCGGTCGGGGGGGGACACACAAGGAGCGGTCGTGGGGGGGGGACAAGGAGCGGTCGGGGGGGGGACACACAAGGAGCGGTCGTGGGGGGGACACACAAGGAGCGGTCGGGGGGGGGACACACAAGGAGCGGTCGGGGGGGGGACACACAAGGAGCGGTCATGGGGGGGGACACACAAGGAGCGGTCGGGGGGGGACACACAAGGAGCGGTCGGGGGGGGGACACACAAGGAGCGGTCGGGGGGGACACACAAGGAGCGGTCGGGGGGGGACACACAAGGAGCGGTCGGGGGGGGACACACAAGGAGCGGTCGTGGGGGGGACACACAAGGAGCGGTCGTGGGGGGGACACACAAGGAGCGGTCGGGGGGGGACACACAAGGAGCGGTCGGGGGGGGACACACAAGGAGCGGTCGTGGGGGGGACACACAAGGAGCGGTCGTGGGGGGGGGACACAAGGAGCGGTCGTGGGGGGGACACACAAGGAGCGGTCGTGGGGGGGACACACAAGGAGCGGTCGTGGGGGGGACACACAAGGAGCGGTCGTGGGGGGGACACACAAGGAGCGGTCGGGGGGGGGACACACAAGGAGCGGTCGGGGGGACACACACAAGGAGCGGTCGGGGGGACACACACAAGGAGCGGTCGGGGGGGGGACACACAAGGAGCGGTCGTGGGGGGGACACACAAGGAGCGGTCGTGGGGGGGACACACAAGGAGCGGTCGTGGGGGGGACACACAAGGAGCGGTCGTGGGGGGGACACACAAGGAGCGGTCGGGGGGGACACACAAGGAGCGGTCGTGGGGGGGACACACAAGGAGCGGTCGGGGGGACACACACAAGGAGCGGTCGGGGGGACACACACAAGGAGCGGTCGGGGGGGACACACACAAGGAGCGGTCGGGGGGGACACACACAAGGAGCGGTCGGGGGGGACACACACAAGGAGCGGTCGGGGGGGGACACACAAGGAGCGGTCGGGGGGGGACACAAGGAGCGGTCGGGGGGGGACACAAGGAGCGGTCGGGGGGGGGACACACAAGGAGCGGTCGTGGGGGGGACACACAAGGAGCGGTCGTGGGGGGGACACACAAGGAGCGGTCGTGGGGGGGACACACAAGGAGCGGTCGTGGGGGGGACACACAAGGAGCGGTCGTGGGGGGGGACAAGGAGCGGTCGGGGGGGGACACACAAGGAGCGGTCGGGGGGGGACACACAAGGAGCGGTCGTGGGGGGGACACACACAAGGAGCGGTCGTGGGGGGGACACACACAAGGAGCGGTCGGGGGGGGACACACAAGGAGCGGTCGGGGGGGGGACACACACAAGGAGCGGTCGTGGGGGGGACACACACAAGGAGCGGTCGGGGGGGGACACACAAGGAGCGGTCGTGGGGGGGGACACACAAGGAGCGGTCGGGGGGGGGACACACAAGGAGCGGTCGTGGGGGGGACACACACAAGGAGCGGTCGGGGGGGGACACACAAGGAGCGGTCGTGGGGGGGACACACAAGGAGCGGTCGGGGGGGGACACACAAGGAGCGGTCGTGGGGGGGACACACAAGGAGCGGTCGGGGAGGGACACACAAGGAGCGGTCGGGGAGGGACACACAAGGAGCGGTCGTGGGGGGGGACACACAAGGAGCGGTCGGGGAGGGACACACACAAGGAGCGGTCGGGGAGGGACACACAAGGAGCGGTCGGGGAGGGACACACAAGGAGCGGTCGTGGGGGGGGACACACAAGGAGCGGTCGTGGGGGGGACACACACAAGGAGCGGTCGGGGAGGGACACACAAGGAGCGGTCGGGGGGGGACACACACAAGGAGCGGTCGGGGGGGGACACACACAAGGAGCGGTCGGGGAGGGACACACAAGGAGCGGTCGGGGAGGGACACACAAGGAGCGGTCGTGGGGGGGGACACACAAGGAGCGGTCGTGGGGGGGACACACACAAGGAGCGGTCGGGGAGGGACACACAAGGAGCGGTCGGGGGGGGACACACACAAGGAGCGGTCGTGGGGGGGACACACACAAGGAGCGGTCGGGGAGGGACACACAAGGAGCGGTCGGGGGGGGACACACACAAGGAGCGGTCGGGGGGGGACACACACAAGGAGCGGTCGGGGGGGGGACACACACAAGGAGCGGTCGTGGGGGGGGGACACACACAAGGAGCGGTCGGGGGGGGGGACACACACAAGGAGCGGTCGGGGGGGGGGACACACACAAGGAGCGGTCGTGGGGGGGGACACACACAAGGAGCGGTCGTGGGGGGGGACACACACAAGGAGCGGTCGTGGGGGGGGACACACACAAGGAGCGGTCGTGGGGGGGGACACACACAAGGAGCGGTCATGGGGGGGGACACACAAGGAGCGGTCGTGGGGGGGGACACACACAAGGAGCGGTCGTGGGGGGGGACACACAAGGAGCGGTCGTGGGGGGGGACACACAAGGAGCGGTCGGGGGGGACACACAAGGAGCGGTCGGGGGGGACACACAAGGAGCGGTCGGGGGGGGGACACACAAGGAGCGGTCGGGGGGGGGACACACAAGGAGCGGTCGTGGGGGGGACACACAAGGAGCGGTCGGGGGGGACACACAAGGAGCGGTCGGGGGGGGTGGGTGGAGGGCACAAGGAGCGGTCGGGGGGACACAAGGAGCGGTCGGGGGGGGGACAAGGAGCGGTCGGGGGGGGCACAAGGAGCGGTCGGGGGGGGGGACAAGGAGCGGTCGGGGGGGGCACAAGGAGCGGTCGGGGGGGGCACAAGGAGCGGTCGGGGGGGGGGGGACAAGGAGCGGTCGGCGGGGGGAAACAAGGAGCGGTCGGGGGGGGGAAACAAGGAGCGGTCGGGGGGGGACAAGGAGCGGTCGGGGGGGGGGGGACAAGGAGCGGTCGGGGGGGGGAAACAAGGAGCGCTCGGGGGGGGCACAAGGAGCGCTCGGGGGGGGCACAAGGAGCGGTCGGGGGGGGACAAGGAGCGGTCGGGGGGGGGGGACAAGGAGCGGTCGGGGGGGGGACAAGGAGCGGTCGGGGGGGGGACAAGGAGCGGTCGGGGGGGGGAAACAAGGAGCGGTCGGGGGGGGGAAACAAGGAGCGGTCGGGGGGGGGAAACAAGGAGTGGTCGGGGGGGGGAAACAAGGAGCGGTCGGGGGGGGGAAACAAGGAGCGGTCGGGGGGGGGAAACAAGGAGCGGTCGGGGGGGGGGACAAGGAGCGGTCGGGGGGGGGGACAAGGAGCGGTCGGGGGAAAACAAGGAGCGGTCGGGGGGGAAAACAAGGAGCGGTCGGGGGGGGGACAAGGAGCGGTCGGGGGGGGGACAAGGAGCGGTCGGGGGGGGGACAAGGAGCGGTCGGGGGGGAAAACAAGGAGCGGTCGGGGGGGGACAAGGAGCGGTCGGGGGGGGACAAGGAGCGGTCGGGGGGGAAAACAAGGAGCGGTCGGGGGGGGACAAGGAGCGGTCGGGGGGGGGACAAGGAGCGGTCGGGGGGGAAAACAAGGAGCGGTCGGGGGGGAAAACAAGGAGCGGTCGGGGGGGAAAACAAGGAGCGGTCGGGGGGGAAACAAGGAGCGGTCGGGGGGGAAAACAAGGAGCGGTCGGGGGGAAAACAAGGAGCGGTCGGGGGGAAAACAAGGAGCGGTCGGGGGGAAAACAAGGAGCGGTCGGGGGGAAAACAAGGAGCGGTCGGGGGGAAAACAAGGAGCGGTCGGGGGGAAAACAAGGAGCGGTCGGGGGGGGGGGACAAGGAGCGGTCGGGGGGGGGGACAAGGAGCGGTCGGGGGGGGGACAAGGAGTGGTCGGGGGGGAAACAAGGAGCGGTCGGGGGGAAAACAAGGAGCGGTCGGGGGGGAAAACAAGGAGCGGTCGGGGGGGAAAACAAGGAGCGGTCGGGGGGGAAAACAAGGAGTGGTCGGGGGGGGGGACAAGGAGCGGTCGGGGGGAAAACAAGGAGCGGTCGGGGGGAAAACAAGGAGCGGTCGGGGGGGAAAACAAGGAGTGGTCGGGGGGGAAAACAAGGAGCGGTCGGGGGGGAAAACAAGGAGTGGTCGGGGGGGAAAACAAGGAGCGGTCGGGGGGAAAACAAGGAGCGGTCGGGGGGAAAACAAGGAGCGGTCGGGGGGGAAAACAAGGAGTGGTCGGGGGGGAAAACAAGGAGTGGTCGGGGGGGAAAACAAGGAGTGGTCGGGGGGGAAACAAGGAGCGGTCGGGGGGGGGACAAGGAGCGGTCGGGGGGGAAAACAAGGAGCGGTCGGGGGGGGGGGACAAGGAGCGGTCGGGGGGAAAACAAGGAGCGGTCGGGGGGGGAAACAAGGAGCGGTCGGGGGGGGGGGGACAAGGAGCGGTCGGGGGGAAAACAAGGAGCGGTCGGGGGGAAAACAAGGAGCGGTCGGGGGGAAAACAAGGAGCGGTCGGGGGGGGGGGACAAGGAGCGGTCGGGGGGGGGGACAAGGAGCGGTCGGGGGGGGGACAAGGAGCGGTCGGGGGGGGGACAAGGAGCGGTCGGGGGGAAAACAAGGAGCGGTCGGGGGGGAAAACAAGGAGCGGTCGGGGGGGAAAACAAGGAGTGGTCGGGGGGGAAAACAAGGAGTGGTCGGGGGGGGGGACAAGGAGCGGTCGGGGGGAAAACAAGGAGCGGTCGGGGGGAAAACAAGGAGCGGTCGGGGGGGAAAACAAGGAGTGGTCGGGGGGGAAAACAAGGAGTGGTCGGGGGGGAAAACAAGGAGTGGTCGGGGGGGAAACAAGGAGCGGTCGGGGGGGGGACAAGGAGCGGTCGGGGGGGGGGGACAAGGAGCGGTCGGGGGGAAAACAAGGAGCGGTCGGGGGGGGAAACAAGGAGCGGTCGGGGGGGGGGGGACAAGGAGCGGTCGGGGGGAAAACAAGGAGCGGTCGGGGGGAAAACAAGGAGCGGTCGGGGGGAAAACAAGGAGCGGTCGGGGGGGAAAACAAGGAGCGGTCGGGGGGGAAAACAAGGAGCGGTCGGGGGGGAAAACAAGGAGTGGTCGGGGGGGAAAACAAGGAGTGGTCGGGGGGGAAAACAAGGAGTGGTCGGGGGGGGACAAGGAGCGGTCGGGGGGAAAACAAGGAGCGGTCGGGGGGAAAACAAGGAGCGGTCGGGGGGGAAAACAAGGAGTGGTCGGGGGGGAAAACAAGGAGCGGTCGGGGGGGAAAACAAGGAGCGGTCGGGGGGGAAAACAAGGAGCGGTCGGGGGGGGGGGGACAAGGAGCGGTCGGGGGGAAAACAAGGAGCGGTCGGGGGGGGAAACAAGGAGCGGTCGGGGGGAAAACAAGGAGCGGTCGGGGGGAAAACAAGGAGCGGTCGGGGGGGAAAACAAGGAGCGGTCGGGGGGGAAAACAAGGAGCGGTCGGGGGGAAAACAAGGAGCGGTCGGGGGGGAAACAAGGAGCGGTCGGGGGGGAAAACAAGGAGCGGTCGGGGGGGGGGGCAAGGAGCGGTCGGGGGGAAAACAAGGAGCGGTCGGGGGGAAAACAAGGAGCGGTCGGGGGGGAAAACAAGGAGCGGTCGGGGGGGGGGGACAAGGAGCGGTCGGGGGGAAAACAAGGAGCGGTCGGGGGGGAAAACAAGGAGCGGTCGGGGGGAAAACAAGGAGTGGTCGGGGGGAAAACAAGGAGCGGTCGGGGGGGGGGACAAGGAGCGGTCGGGGGGAAAACAAGGAGCGGTCGGGGGGGGGGACAAGGAGCGGTCGGGGGGGGGGACAAGGAGCGGTCGGGGGGGGGAACAAGGAGCGGTCGGGGGGGGGACAAGGAGCGGGCAGGGGGGAAACAAGGAGCGGTCGGGGGGGGGACAAGGAGCGTCGGGGGGGGGACAAGGAGCGGTCGGGGGGGGGGACAAGGAGCGGTCGGGGGAAAACAAGGAGCGGTGGGGGGGAAAACAAGGAGTGGTCGGGGGGAAACAAGGAGCGGTCGGGGGGGGGACAAGGAGCGGTCGGGGGGGGGACAAGGAGCGGTCGGGGGAAAACAAGGAGCGGTCGGGGGGAAAACAAGGAGCGGTCGGGGGGGGACAAGGAGCGGTCGGGGGGAAAACAAGAGCGGTCGGGGGGAAAACAAGGAGCGGTCGGGGGGGACAAGGAGCGGTCGGGGGGAAACAAGGAGCGGTCGGGGGGAAAACAAGGAGCGGTCGGGGGGGGGACAAGGAGGCGGTCGGGGGGAAAACAAGGAGCGGTCGGGGGGGGGACAAGGAGCGGTCGGGGGGGGGGACAAGGAGCGGTCGGGGGGGGGACAAGGAGCGGTCAGGGGAAAACAAGGAGCGGTCGGGGGGGGGGGACAAGGAGCGGTCGGGGGGGGGGACAAGGAGCGGTCGGGGGGGGGACAAGGAGCGGTCGGGGGGGAAAACAAGGAGCGGTCGGGGGGAAAACAAGGAGCGGTCGGGGGGAAAACAAGGAGCGGTCGGGGGGGAAAACAAGGAAGCGGTCGGGGGGAAAACAAGGAGCGGTCGGGGGGGAAAACAAGGAGGCGGTCGGTGGGGGGGGAAAACAAGGAGCGGTCGGGGGGGAAAAACAAGGAGCGGTCGGGGGGGGGGACAAGGAGCGGTCGGGGGGGGGACAAGGAGCGGTCGGGGGGAGACACAAGGAGCGGTCGGGGGAGACAAGGAGCGGTCGGGGGGGACAAGGAGCGGTCGGGGGGGACAAGGAGCGGTCGGGGGGGGGGACAAAGGAGCGGTCGGGGGGGGACAAGGGGCGGTCGGGGGGGACAAGGAGCGGTCGGGGGGGGACAAGGAGCGGTCGGGGGGGACAAGGAGCGGTCGGGGGGGGGGGGGGACAAGGAGCGGTCGGGGGGGGGGACAAGGAGCGTCGGGGGGGGGGACAAGGAGCGGTCGGGGGGGGGACAAGGAGCGGTCGGGATGATGCGAGTGGGTCGTGGGAGGGGGAGTGAGAGAGGAGGGAGATGGTGGGAGACGATGAGTCTGAGCAGGGTCACAGACACGGGGTTGGGGGTGGGATAGACAGGAGAGCTTGGTGGGATATGGAGTCTGAGCCGAGTAGCGGAGAGAGTAGGAATGTCAGACGGACAGCCACGGGATTTGGGATGGGCCGCGGTGCGACGGTGAATGTGCCGAACCTGCAAAGATGACCAGCCCGAAACACCAGTCAGTGTTCCGCAGCACACAGCCACGGAGTAACATGTTCTAGTTATCCAGTGGGAACTTGCTCTCCCTCCAGAATAATGTCCCCAGGAAACGGTCCAGTTTATTGTTTGGGGGTTCACAGATCACCTCTCCTGTGGGCAGAGACAGGGGGAGGGCAACAGGGGAAACAGAGACAGTTAGTACCCCGAACCCCTCGATTAGATTCCAGTCTGTAACTCCCTCCCGGGTATCTGTTATTCTGTATATAACCCACCCCGAACCCCTCGACTAGATTCCAGTCTGTAACTCCCTCCCGGGTATCTGTTATTCTGTATGTAACCCACCCCGAACCCCTCGATTAGATTCCAGTCTGTAACTCCCTCCCGGGTATCTGTTATTCTGTATATAACCCACCCCGAACCCCTCGACTAGATTCCAGTCTGTAACTCCCTCCCGGGTATCTGTTATTCTGTATTTAACCCACCCCGAACCCCTCGACTAAATTCCAGTCTGTAACTCCCTCCCGGGTATCTGTTATTCTGTATATAACCCACCCCGAGCCCCTCGATTAGATTCCAGTCTGTAACTCCCTCCCAGGTATCTGTTATTCTATATATAACCCACCCCGAACCCCTCGATTAGATTCCAGTCTGTAACTCCCTCCCGGGTATCTGTTATTCTGTATATAACCCACCCCGAACCCCTCGATTAGATTCCAGTCTGTAACTCCCTCCCGGGTATCTGTTATTCTGTATATAACCCACCCCGAACCCCTCGATTAGATTCCAGTCTGTAACTCCCTCCCGGGTATCTGTTATTCTGTACTTAACCCATCCCGAACCCTTCGATTAGATTCCAGTCTGTAACTCCCTCCCGCAGAGCTGTTATTCTGTATATAACCCACCCCGAACCCCTCGACTAGATTCCAGTCTGTAACTCCCTCCCGCAGAGCTGTTATTCTGTATATAACCCACCCCGAACCCCTCGACTAGATTCCAGTCTGTAACTCCCTCCCGGGTATCTGTTATTCTGTATTTAACCCACCCCGAACCCCTCGACTAAATTCCAGTCTGTAACTCCCTCCCGGGTATCTGTTATTCTGTATATAACCCACCCCGAGCCCCTCGATTAGATTCCAGTCTGTAACTCCCTCCCAGGTATCTGTTATTCTATATATAACCCACCCCGAACCCCTCGATTAGATTCCAGTCTGTAACTCCCTCCCGGGTATCTGTTATTCTGTATATAACCCACCCCAAACCCCTCGATTAGATTCCAGTCTGTAACTCCCTCCCGGGTATCTGTTATTCTGTATATAACCCACCCCGAACCCCTCAACTAGATTCCAGTCTGTAACTCCCTCCCGGGTGTCTGTTATTCTGTATATAACCCACCCCGAACCCCTCGATTAGATTCCAGTCTGTAACTCCCTCCCGGGTATCTGTTATTCTGTATATAACCCACCCCGAACCCCTCGATTAGATTCCAGTCTGTAACTCCCTCCCGGGTATCTGTTATTCTGTATATAACCCACCCTGAACCCCTCGATTAGATTCCAGTCTGTAACACCCTCCCGGGTATCTGTTATTCTGTATATAACCCACCCTGAACCCCTCGATTAGATTCCAGTCTGTAACTCCCTCCCGGGTGTCTGTTATTCTGTATATAACCCACCCCGAACCCCTCGATTAGATTCCAGTCTGTAACTCCCTCCCGGGTATCTGTTATTCTGTATATAACCCACCCCGAACCCCTCGACTAGATTCCAGTCTGTAACTCCCTCCCGGGTATCTGTTATTCTGTATTTAACCCACCCCGAACCCCTCGACTAAATTCCAGTCTGTAACTCCCTCCCGGGTATCTGTTATTCTGTATATAACCCACCCCGAGCCCCTCGATTAGATTCCAGTCTGTAACTCCCTCCCAGGTATCTGTTATTCTATATATAACCCACCCCGAACCCCTCGATTAGTTTCCAGTCTGTAACTCCCTCCCGGGTATCTGTTATTCTGTATATAACCCACCCCGAACCCCTCGATTAGATTCCAGTCTGTAACTCCCTCCCGGGTATCTGTTATTCTGTATATAACCCACCCCGAACCCCTCGATTAGATTCCAGTCTGTAACTCCCTCCCGGGTATCTGTTATTCTGTATATAACCCACCCCGAACCCCTCGATTCGATGCCCCACACGCACCATTGAACATGGCCAGCTTGTCGGTGTCACGGAGTTCAGAGGTTACTGGTAAAGCCTGACGAACCTTCATATTCGTTTCCCTGTGGCAGACACAACATAAATGAGGGGCTTTATCTCCTCATGCACTCTCCGCCAGCGCCCGCTCCCTCAGCACTGACCCTCCGCCAGCGCCCGCTCCCTCAGCACTGACCCTCCCACAGCGCCCGCTCCCTCAGCACTGACCCTCCGCCAGCGCCCGCTCCCTCAGCACTGACCCTCCGCCAGCGCCCGCTCCCTCAGCACTGACCCTCCGCCAGCGCCCGCTCCCTCAGCACTGACCCTCCGACAGCGCCCTCTCCCTCAGCACTGACCCTCCGACAGCACCCGCTCCCTCAGCACTGACCCTCCGACAGCACCCACTCCCTCAACACTGACCCCCCCGACAGCGCCCTCTCCCTCAGCACTGACCCTCCGACAGCACCCGCTACCTCAGCACTGACCCCCCGACAGCGCCCTCTCCCTCAGCACTGACCCCCCGACAGCGCCCTCTCCCTCAGCACTGACCCCCCGACAGCGCCCTCTCCCTCAGCACTGACCCCCAGACAGCGCCCTCTCCCTCAGCACTGACCCCGCGACAGCGCCCTCTCCCTCAGCACTGACCCCGCGACAGCGCCCTCTCCCTCAGCACTGACCCCCCGACAGCGCCCGCTCCCTCAGCACTGACCCCCCGACAGCACCCACTCCCTCAGCACTGACCCCCCGACAGCGCCCACTCCCTCAGCGCTGACCTCCCACAGCGCCCACTACCTCAGTGCTGACCCTCCCACAGCACCCACTCCCTCAGCGCTGAGGGTCAGTGCCTGAAACAAGGCCTGCCCGGTTTCTGGGGTACTGGCTGTGCTCTGGGCCTGACCCTTACCCATCAAGTTCCGCCGTCTCAATGTAACACAGTCCATGGGGTTCACTGCTCGACAACAACAGGAGATCTGCCTGGCAACACAAGCACAGACAGCCAATCACAGAGTCATCGAGTCATGGTGATGTCCAACACAGAAACCGACCCTTCGGCCCAACCTGTCCATGCTGACCAGATATCCCAACCAATCCAGTCCCATTTGCCAGCACTTGGCCCATATCCCTCCAAACCCTTCCTATCCATGTCCCCATCCAGATGCCTTTTAAATGCTGTCATTGTACCAGCCTCCACCACTTCCTCTGGCAGCTCATTCCATACACGTACCACCCTCTGTGTGAAAAAGTTGCCCCTCAGGTCCCTTTCCCCTCTCTCCCTAAACCTATGCCCCTCCAGTGCTGGACTCCCCCACCCCATGGAAAAGTCCTTGTCTATTTACCCTATCCATGCCCCTCATAGAAGTTTATAAAATCATAAGGTCACCCCTCAGCCTCCGACGCTCCAGGGTAAACAGCCCCAGCCTGTTCTGCCCCACCCTGTAGCTCAAACCCTCCAACATCCTTGTAAATCTTTTCTGAACCCTTTCAAGTTTCACAACATCTTTCCGATAGAAAGGAGACCAGAATTGTACACAATATTCCAACAGTGGACTAACCAATGTCCTGTACAGCCGCAACATGACCTCCCAACCCCTGTACTCAATACTCTGACCAATAAAGGAAAGCATACCAAACGCCGCCTTCACTATCCTATCTACCTGCGACTCCACTTTCAAGGAGCTATGAACCTGCACTCCAAGGTCTCTTTGTTCAGCAACACTCCCCAGGACCTTACCATTAAGTGTATAAGTCCTGCTAAGATTTGCTTTCCCAAAATACAGCACCTCACATTTATCTGAATTAAACTCCATCTGCCATTTCTCA
The DNA here is from genome assembly GCF_037043375.1 of Chiloscyllium plagiosum. NCBI lineage: Eukaryota > Metazoa > Chordata > Chondrichthyes > Orectolobiformes > Hemiscylliidae > Chiloscyllium > Chiloscyllium plagiosum. The sequence continues at coordinate 54,224,082 of NW_028270188.1, forward strand.
GCCCATTGGCCCATCTGGTCCAGATCCTGTTGTAATCTGAGGTAACCCTCTTCGCTGTCCACTACACCTCCAAGTTTGGTGTCATCTGCAAACTTACTAACTGTACCTCTTATGCTCACATCCAAATCATTTATATAAATGATGAAAAGTAGAGGGCCCAGCACCGATCCTTGTGGCACTCCACTGGTCACAGGCCTCCAGTCTGAAAAACAACCCTCCACCACCACCCTCTGTCTTCTACCTTTGAGCCAGTTCTGTATCCAAATGGCTAGTTCTCCCTTTATTCCATGAGATCTAACCTTGCTAACCAGTCTCCCATGGGGAACCTTGTCGAACGCCTTACTGAAGTCCATATAGATCACATCTACCGCTCTGCCCTCATCAATCCTCTTTGTTACTTCCTCAAAAAACTCAATCAAGTTTGTGAGACATGATTCCCCACGCACAAAGCCATGTTGACTATCCCAAATCAATCCTTGCCTTTCGAAATACATGTACACCCTGTCCCTCAGGATTCCCTCCAACAACGTGCCCACCACTGAGGTCAGGCTCACTGGTCTATAGTTCCCTGGCTTGTCTTTACCGCCCTTCTTAAACAGTGACACCACGTTTGCCAACCTCCAGTCCTCCGGCACCTCACCTGTGATTATCGATGATACAAATATCCCAGCAAGAGGCCCAGAAACACTTCCCTAGCTTCCCACGGAGTTCTCGGAATCCACAAGCACGAACAACAACGCACTGCATTTACACAGCACCTTTAGGAGAACGTGCCATTCCAAGGGACATTGCACAGGAACAACTGTCTGGTTCAGTGAGACCCAGAGCTGCAAAAGACGATTTTTCGGGACAACAAATCAGGCAGGGGAGGGGTGTAGGGGGCTGGAGGAAGTGACAGAGATAGGGAGGGGGTGTAGGGGGCTGGAGGAAGTGACAGAGATAGGGAGGGGGTGTAGGGGGCTGGAGGAGGTGACAGAGATAGAGAGGAGGTGTAGGGGGCTGGAGGGGGTGACAGAGATAGGGAGGTGGTGTAGGGGCTGGAGGGGGTGACAGAGATAGGGAGGGGGTGTAGGGGGCTGGAGGGGGTGACAGAGATAGGGAGGGCGTTTCAGGAGGCTGGAGGAGGTGAGAGAGCTCGGGAGGGGGTGACAGAGGTTGGGAGGGGCAGGCTCGTGAAGAAGATTTGAAAACCTGTCGTCAAAATCTCCCCATTCCCCTTGAACAATTTCCTCACAAAGTGTGGTCTGACAAGGAGAATTGACCCCAAAAAGTGGGGACGATGGATAAACAGGACTGCGCTTCCTGTTGGCTGAGGGAACTTCCTGTTCCCCAAACAGTTGGCCAATCGATCCGTCCGTCAACATTTCCCGCGTCCATTTCTCCCACGTAAACGGTCACATGGACTGGCCTCGATATCAGCTCAGGGAGCTTCGAAAAGCGGCCGCGGGGATCAGTGCCATTTTTGGTTGCCATGGCAATTGGTGTGCCCGCCTCTCCCCCCCCCCCCTCAGCCAGGCTGACTGACTCACTGCCACAAACTGGTTGTTTTCGAGTTTAATGATGTCGCCAACGCGGACGTGCATCCACTTGTCTTTCTGGAGTCTGCAGGAAGAGAACAGAAAAGGCCTGAATCGCTGAGGGGGGAGGTCAAAGCCCAGGTGGGATTCAAAATGGCCGCCAGGTGACAAATGGCCACCTATCTCCGGTCACCTGAGCATCCCCCTCTTCCGGTTTTGGAAGAGAAGGATTAATTCCCAGACACCGAAATCCACCCGCCCCCAGCGAGCCCCCATTCTCCCCCCACTCCCCGTGGGAGCGAGTCCCCCATTCTCCTCCCCCCACTCCCCGTGGGAGCGAGTCCCCCATTCTCCTCCCCCCACTCCCCATGGGAGCGAGTCTCCCATTCCCCTCCCCCCACTCCCCGTGGGAGCGAGTCTCCCATTCCCCCCCTCCCCCCACTCCCCGTGGGAGCGGGTCCCCGATTCTCCCCCCCCCCACTCCCCGTGGGAGCGAGTCCCCCATTCTCCCCCCACTCCCCGTGGGAGCGAGTCCCCCCATTCTCCCCCCACTCCCCATGGGAGCGAGCCCCCCATTCTCCCTCCCCCCACTCCCCATGGGAGCGAGTCCCCCATTCTCCCCCCACTCCCCATGGGAGCGAGTCCCCCATTCTCCCCCCACTCCCCGTGGGAGCGAGTCCCCCATTCTCTCCCCCCCACTCCCCGTGGGAGCGAGTCCCCCATTCTCCCCCCACTCCCCGTGGGAGCGAGTCCCCCATTCTCCCCCCACTCCCCGTGGGAGCGAGTCCCCCATTCTCCCCCCACTCCCCGTGGGAGCGAGTCCCCCATTCTCCCCCCACTCCCCGTGGGAGCGAGTCCCCCATTCTCCCCCCACTCCCCGTGGGAGCGAGTCCCCCCATTCTCCCCCCACTCCCGCACTCTCAGACACTCACATCCCGTTGAGCAGTAACTGTGACTGACGACTGTTGACCTGCTGGTCACTCTTATGGCGAAACTGCAGAGGGACGGAGGGAGAGAGAGAGAGAGAGACTCGATCAGGGTTCCTGAGAAGGTGGTGGGAGGTCGATGTGGAGGTCTCTGTAACACACTGAGCCGCACCCCCCTCCTGTCTCCCTCTGTCTAACAGGGTCCACCCCAGATAGTAACCTCACCCCCTCCAACACTCTCCACCACACACACACCCCCTCTCCCCCTTGGTCTCCCTCTCCCTCTCCATCTCTCTCTTCCCTTCCCCCCCCCCCCCTCCTCCTGTCTGTCTCTCTCTCTCTCTCCATCCCCCCTCACTCCCTCTCTCCTTCCATCCCTCCCTCCCTTCCTCTGTCTCTCTCCATCTCTCTCTTCCCCCCCCACCTCTCTCTCCCCCCCCCAGTCTTGGCCGTCCTCTCTCAGAGAGACAGAGGGACTGTGACGGTTAGACACGTTAGCTCTCCCTCAGATCGGGTTAATTCCCCTCCACACGCCCACACACCACCCGCCCTCCCACACTAAATTGAGGGAAATAAAATCAGATGCGGGCTTCAGTCACCAGTCGACCTGTGACCTCCCCCCGACCCCGCCATCCCTGACCTTCCCCCCCCCCCTCCTCCAGGGGCCAGACGTTACCTTCGGCTCAGCCAGAGACAGGAAGGAATCGGAAGGGTATCAGGTCATAGGTCAAGAGCACGGGCAGGGGGGCTAGGTCCAGGGTCAGGAGCATGGCGGGGGTGTGCTAGGTCAAGGGTCAGGAGCACAGGGAAGCATTAGGTCAAGGGTCAGGAGCACGAGGGAGCGTTAGGTCAAGGGTCAGGAGCACGGGGGAGCGTTAGGTCAAGGGTCAGGAGCACGGGGGAGCGTTAGGTCAAGGGTCAGGAGCACGGGGGAGCGTTAGGTCAAGGGTCAGGACCAGAGCAGGAAGCTAATAGGTCAAGGCCTCAGGCGACTGGGCATCAGACGCACACAGTTGGAGGAGGCACGACACTGGGTCAAGGGTCAGCACCAGGAGCAGGTACCGGGTCCAAGGTTGGGTCAAGGATGAGGAACGGGACAGTGCTGCGAGTGTGGAAGGTTGCAGTCGGTGGGGATGGCGGGGGGGGGGGGGGGGGGGAGAGATATTGGCAATGGCGTTGGGTGGGGGGAGAGAGACCGGGGGAAGGGAGGACAAGGCAGACTCACCACCACTGGCACCAACCCCAGGCTAACGGCAAACCCAAACGGATCGGGTGGGCGCCGGGGAGGGGGGATGGGGGAACCTCAGCTGCTCACGCTCGGGGTGGGGGGGGGGGTGGGGGGGTGAAACCACAGGCCAACAAATCAGCACCCCCACCCCACCTCCCTCACCCGCCCCTCCGTCAGCAAAACGATGACCCATCACCCACGCCCTCAGCTCCTCTCGCTGAGAGGAGGGGGGGGGGGGGGGGGAATGGAGGGGGACGGCACAGAAGGTGCCGGAAAAAGACTCACGTAGTCATCGGTGGCGTCTTTGACGGCTGTGATGATCAAGACCAAAGCCAAAGGCACAATGGTGGTGAACCAGGAGAGTGAGGAAATCTGCGGGATCAGCTGGAGAGAGGGAAGAAGAGAAAAGCCAGGAGAGGGTTAGCGCAGTTCGAAGCAGGAGGAATGCCGTCCGGGAACAGCAGAGCCAGGGAGATACCGGCCTGGGAGTGCGGCCTAACCCCTCCTGGGCCTCACTCCCAGGATCGGGAGCCAGGGAGATACCGGCCTGGGAGTGCGGCCTAACCCCTCCTGGGCCTCACTCCCACGATCGGGAGCCAGGGAGATACCGGCCTGGGAGTGCGGCCTAACCCCTCCTGGGCCTCACTCCCACGATCGGGAGCCAGGGAGATACCGGCCTGGGAGTGCGGCCTAACCCCTCCTGGGCCTCACTCCCACGATCGGGAGCCAGGGAGATACCGGCCTGGGAGTGCGGCCTAACCCCTCCTGGGCCTCACTCCCACGATCGGGAGCCAGGGAGATACCGGCCTGGGAGTGCGGCCTAACCCCTCCTGGGCCTCACTCCCAGGATCGGGAGCCAGGGAGATACCGGCCTGGGAGAGTGGCCTAACCCCTCCTGGGCCTCACTCCCAGGATCGGGAGCCAGGGAGATACTGGTCTTGAAGTGCGGCCTAACCCCTCCTGGGCCACACTACCACGATGAGGAGCCAGGGTGATACCGGCCTGGGAGTGCGGCCTAACCCCTCCTGGGCCACACTCCCAGGATCGGGAACCAGGGAGATACAGGCCTGGGAGTACAGCCTAACCCCTCCTGGGCCACACTACCAGGATGAGGAGCCAGGGTGATACCGGCCTGGGAGTGCGGCCTAACCCCTCCTGGGCCTCACTCCCAGGATCGGGAGCCAGGATGATACCAGCCTGGGAGTGCGGCCTCACCCCTCTTGGCCCTCACTCCCAGGATCAGGAGGCTGAGAGACACCGGCCTGGAAATGCGGCCTTCCCCTTCCTGGGGGTAGTACACAAAAAGCGAGCGAGGCATTAGCCTGGAAGTGTAGCCTATACCCCTTCTAGGCCTCAATTCTAGGTCGAGGAGCAAGCAGGCACACGCCTGGGAGTGAGGGGCCCTAACCCTTCTAGGCTGAGGACCAGAGAGGTATTGGCCTGGAATTGCGGCCTACCCCCGCCTTAGGCCTCAATTCCGGGACTAGAAGGAGAGGCACTGAACTGCGAATGTGGCCACCCCTCTCCTGGCCCTCGATCCTAGTGCCAGGACGAGGGTGACCACTCACCCGGCAGTGCAGCCTTCCTGGCAAATCAGGTTTTACCAGAAGTAACACAGTGACTGGCCGAGTCAACAAACTAATTTTCCTCGACCTGTCAAAAAACAAAACTTGGATTTTTTTTGGGCGCTGGGGGGAGGGTGGCGCGGGAGGGAATGGGAAATAAATGACAAATCAATGCAGATTCTCCAAGAGCTGCAGCAGTAGGGTAGGTGACGGAGGCCTGCTGAGTAGGCCTCAGCTCCCATGAGCGCTGTCTCTTGGCCTGCACTCCTCAGGAGGGCGAAGGGTACACGGCGGGGTGGGGTGGGGTGGGGTGGTCAGGGATTCTGAGGGAGCTTGGCAGAGAGTGTGGACTGAAGCGACAACTCTTTCTCGCCCTCCCCTCGCAGGAGTCAGCGGCCCACTGGGACGGTGACCATGACAACCATCGTCAAGTGTGGTTAAAGTAAACAAAAGCCCCATTGAGGGGTCGCTAATGAAGGAAGTGGGGGGGGGGGGGTGGGGAGAATCAGCCATCCTTAACCCGGTCTGGGCCTACACGTGACTCCAGACTCCCCCACCCACCCCCCTACACATCAAACAGGGCTGAGTCTCCACCGCTCCCTGAGCAGCCGCAGGCTTTGGGCAAAAACTAGGCCTCAGCTCCGCCCGGGCGGCACCCAGACGCCACGTTTCGGGGAAAAGGAGCACGGAGTGAGACGTCCGGTGTCTCTGCCTATCGCTTCTGGACCCCTTTAGACCCCCAAACCGTCTCCCTGTGGGTTAATGGCGTCCTGACACCGCCCGCCCCAAATCCAGTCAAACTCGGACCTCCCCCGGCAACCGTCTCATCTCACGGCCTGCGACCGAGGTGGAGGCCCAGGAGTTTGGTGGGTGGGTGGGTGGGTGGGGGGGTTTCAGTTCTGTCGAGCAAAGGGAGACCCAAATACCTGTAGGATTAACAGGAAGAGGAAGTAGGTGTTGGCCACTTCCTGAAACTGCTCAAAAGGTTAACCGGCAGGAAGGTTACGATGTTGTATTTCGAGGTCTTGATGCAGTTACTCTGTAAAATAGCCAAGACGGGAGCATTCAAAACCAAAACAAGGTTTAAAGATTCTCAGGTTCCCGCGCACACGCTTGCCGCCCCTCAGTCTTCCCAGAAGGCCCCACACCCCCACAAACCCCACTCCCCCCAGCACTGTCAGTCCTGGGCATAAAAACCCCACCTTAGGATCCAAATGCATTCCTGACGGGGAAAGGACTGAGGGGAGGCAGTGGTGGTACTCTGTGTCAGGGAGGAAAGAGCACGTTACTGATGCTCATTGTGGGTAGGGTTTACACAGCTGCTTGCCGAGCTGTTGGGGAAAGAGGCTTGGCTTAACCCAGACCCCACACCCAATGTTGACACTCCCTAAGATTTGACCCCTGGCCCCTAGGCCAGTGTTGACATCCAGGTTTGACACCTGATCCAAGCCCAGTGTTGACATTCAAGTTTGACCTTTGACCCCAATCCGTGTTGACAGCCAGGTTTGACCCCAATCCGTGTTGACAGCCAGGTTTGACCCCTGACCCCAAGGTCAGTGTTGATGCTCCCCAAGGCTGACCCCTGACCCCCAAGCCGTGTTCACATTCCCCAATATTTGACCCGACATCAAGCCCAGTGTTGACGTTCTGCAAGGCTTGACCCTTGACCCCAAGCCCAGTGTTGACATCCAAGTTTGACCCCTGACCTCAAACCCAGTGTTGACATGCCAACGTTTGACCCTGACCCCAAGACCAGTTTTGCCATTCAAGTTTGATCCCGGACCCCAAACCTAGTGTTGACCTTCCACAAAGCTTGACCCCTGACCCATAATTAGCATCCTGCAAGGTTTGACCTGAGCCCAGTCCCAGTGCTGACTCAGTCAGGCTGCGACCCCTGACCCCAGGTTCGGCGCTGCGACCCCCAAGTCCAAGGCCCCAGGGTGAACGTCAACCGAGCCCCAAGGCATGGGCTTGACCACGACCTCCTCGTGACCTCGGTCCAACTGAGGAGAGACGGCTCCTTGCCCTACGCCAGCGGAGAGGGGCCACCGTTTCCCGCAGGTCAGTCAACATGGCCTTCCGGAAGGTTATAGAAGGCCAGCTCCCAGCTCACCCTGTAATTTAGAACGGTCAATATCGAGGTCAAGTTGGTGAAAACATTACCCAATCGGGGAAAGGCACCCTGTACACCTTACCCCTACCCCTCACCCTTGGCACTCTGACCCTTGACCCCTCAGGGGGCCCACTCCCAACTCACGCGTACTGGAACCTCTCATTGTAGCTGCGATCGTTCGCTCTAACTCGCCGCTCCCCCTCTGTGGGAGACAGGAGAGAGAGAGAGTCACAGATAGGCTGGGGGGGGGGGGAGTGCGACAGAGATAGGAGGGGTGTGGGGCTGGGAGGGTTACAGAGATAGGGAGGGGTGCAGGGGCTGGAGGGATGACAGAGATAGGAGGGGGTGTAGGGCTGGAGGAGGTGACAGATCGGGAGGGGGTGTCGGGGCTGGAGGAGGTGACAGAGATAGGGAGGGGTGTAGGGGCTGGAGGGGTGACAGAGATAGGGAGGGGGTGTAGGGGCTGGAGGGGTGACAGAGATAGGAGGGGGTGTAGGGGGCTGGAGGGGGTGACAGAGATAGGGAGGGGTATAGGGGCTGGAGGGGTGACAGAGATAGGGAGGGGTGTAGGGCTGGAGGGGGTGACAGAGATAGGAGGGGGTGTAGGGGCTGGAGGGGGTGACAGAGATAGGGAGGGGGTGTAGGGGGCTGGAGGGGGTGACAGAGATAGGGAGGGGGTGTAGGGGGCTGGAGGGGGTGACTGAGATAGGGAGGGGGTGTAGGGGCTGGAGGAGGTGACAGAGATAGGGAGGGGGGTGTAGGGGGCTGGAGGGGGTGACTGAGATAGGGAGGGGTGTAGGGGCTGGAGGAGGTGACTGAGATAGGGAGGGGGTGTAGGGGCTGGAGGGGGTGACAGAGATAGGGAGGGGGTGTAGGGGGCTGGAGGGTTCGGATCTTTGTGTGAGTGCCTGTGTGAGTGTGCAAGATGAGAAGTGAATTAATTACCGAGTCCCGGGAGAATGGGATAGTATCGCGCAGGCCATTCTGCCCGAGACTGACGGTGTTCCTCACTGACTGGACAGACACCAGCAACTTTCACCCTCCATTCACTCTTCACACTTTGAGATCCAATGGCAGTGAATGGGAAACCAGTGATGATGCACTGGGATTATTCCCATGGAGTGATCGGAAGGGGTTTGGGTCCATTGGGATTATTCCATGGGAGCGATCGGGAAGGGGTTTGGGTCCACTGGGATTATTCCATGGGAGTGATCGGGAAGGGGTTTGGGTCCATTGGATTATTCCATGGGAGCGATCGGGAAGGGGTTTTGGGTCCATTGGGATTATTCCCATGGGAGCGATCGGGAAGGGGTTTGGGTCCACTGGGATTATTCCCATGGGAGCGATCGGGAAGGGGTTTGGGTCATTGGGATTATTCCCATGGAGCGATCGGGAAGGGGTTTGGGTCCATTGGGATTATTCCCATGGGAGCGATCGGGAAAGGGTTTGGGTCCACTGGGATTATTCCCATGGGAGCGATCGGGAAGGGGTTTGGGTCCATTGGGATTATTCCATGGGAGTGATCGGGAAGGGGTTTGGGTCCATTGGATTATTCCCATGGGAGTGATCGGGAAGGGTTTTGGGTCCATTGGATTTTGTCTAATGGGAGTGAACCGGAAGGGGATGAGAATCCATTGGGATTGTGTCCAATGGAGTGGATGGGAAGGGGAGGTGGGGGTGTTGAGGAAGTCTGGAGTTGGAACATCAAGGCCGTCAGTGTCCAAGGCACTGAGCATGTTGGAAAGAAGGGGGTGAGCGGCGAGAGAGAGAGAGAGAGCGCGAGGGAGGGGGAGAGCGCGAGGGAGGGGGTTTGGGTCCACTGAGTGAGAGGGAGGGGGGAGAGAGAGAGAGAGGGAGGGGGAGAGAGAGAGAGGAGGGAGGGGGGAGGAGAGAGAGGAGGGAGGGGGGAGAGAGAGGGAGGGGGAGAGAGAGAGGGAGGGGGGGAGGAGAGAGGAGAGAGGGAGGGGGGGAGAGAGAGAGGGAGGGGGG